>NC_091138.1:37599073-37909741 GCF_041381155.1 Argopecten irradians | reverse complement strand
AAAGGGTCAGTAAGATTTATAGGGGGGGGGGGGGGTGTCAAGGGAATAGCCATCCAAATCCATCCATATCCATAGCCATAAAGGGTCAGTAAGATTTATAGGGGGGGGTCAAGGGAATAGCCATCCAAATCCATCCATATCCATAGCCATAAAGGGTCAGTAAGATTTATAGGGGGGGGGAGGGAATAGCCATCCAAATCCATCCATATCCATAGCCATAAAGGGTCAGTAAGATTTATAGGGGGGGGGGGGGGGCAGGGAATAGCCATCCAAATCCATCCATATCCATAGCCATAAAGGGTCAGTAAGATTTATAGGGGGGGGGGGGAGGGAATAGCCATCCAAATCCATCCATATCCATAGCCATAAAGGGTCAGTAAGATTTATAGGGGGGGGGGGGGGGGGGGGGGGGTAGGGGGGGGGGAGGGAATAGCCATCCAAATCCATCCATAGCCATAGCCATAAAGGGTCAGTAAGATTTATAGGGGGGGGGGGGGGCAAGGGAATAGCCATCCAAATCCATCCATATCCATAGCCATAAAGGGTCAGTAAGATTTATAGGGGGGGGGGGGGGGGGGGGGGGGGGAGGGGGGGGGGGGGGGGGGGGGGGAGGGAATAGCCATCCAAATCCATCCATAACCATAGCCATAAAGGGTCAGTAAGATTTATAGGGGGGGGGAGGGAATAGCCATCCAAATCCATCCATATCCATAGCCATAAAGGGTCAGTAAGATTTATAGGGGGGGGGGGGGGCAAGGGAATAGCCATCCAAATCCATCCATATCCATAGCCATAAAGGGTCAGTAAGATTTATAGGGGGGGGGGGGGGAAGATGGGGGGGGGGGGGGGGGGGGGCGAGGGAATAGCCATCCAAATCCATCCATAGCCATAGCCATAAAGGGTCAGTAAGATTTATAGGGGGGGGGGGGTGAGGGAATAGCCATCCAAATCCATCCATATCCATAGCCATAAAGGGTCAGTAAGATTTATAGGGGGGGGGGGGGGCAAGGGAATAGCCATCCAAATCCATCCATATCCATAGCCATAAAGGGTCAGTAAGATTTATAGGGGGGGAGGGGGGGAGGGGGGGGGGGGGGGGGGGGAGGGAATAGCCATCCAAATCCATCCATAGCCATAGCCATAAAGGGTCAGTAAGATTTATAGGGGGGGGGGGGGGGGGGGGGGGAGGGGGGGGGGGGGGGGGGAAGGGAATAGCCATCCAAATCCATCCATATCCATAGCCATAAAGGGTCAGTAAGATTTATAGGGGGGGGGGGGGGGGGGGATAGCCATCCAATCCTCCATATCATAGCCTAAGGGTCAGTAAGATTATAGGGGGGGGGGGAGGGAATAGCCATCCAAATCCATCCATATCCATAGCCATAAAGGGTCAGTAAGATTTATAGGGGGGGGAGGGGGGGGGGGGGGGGGGCGAGGGAATAGCCATCCAAATCCATCCATAACCATAGCCATAAAGGGTCAGTAAGATTTATAGGGGGGGGGGGGAGGGAATAGCCATCCAAATCCATCCATATCCATAGCCATAAAGGGTCAGTAGAGTTTATAGGGGGGGGGGGGGAGGGAATAGCCATCCAAATCCATCCATATCCATAGCCATAAAGGGTCAGTAAGATTTATAGGGGGGGGGGGGAGGGAATAGCCATCCAAATCCATCCATATCCATAGCCATAAAGGGTCAGTAAGATTTATAGGGGGGGGGGGGGTGTCAAGGGAATAGCCATCCAAATCATCCATATCCATAGCCATGATAAAGGGTCAGTAAGATTTATAGGGGGGGGGGGGGTGGGAATAGCCATCCAAATCCATCCATATCCATAGCCATAAAGGGTCAGTAAGATTTATAGGGGGGGGGGGGGGGGTGTCGAGGGAATAGCCATCCAAATCCATCCATAGCCATAGCCATAAAGGGTCAGTAAGATTTATAGGGGGGGGGGGGGGGGGGGGTACGAGGGAATAGCCATCCAAATCCATCCATATCCATAGCCATAAAGGGTCAGTAAGATTTATAGGGGGGGGGGGGGGTGTCAAGGGAATAGCCATCCAAATCCATCCATATCCATAGCCATAAAGGGTCAGTAAGATTTATAGGGGGGGGGGGTGCAAGGGAATAGCCATCCAAATCCATCCATATCCATAGCCATAAAGGGTCAGTAAGATTTATAGGGGGGGGGCTCGAGGGAATAGCCATCCATATCCATAACCATAGCCTCACTTTAATACCAATCTAGTACAGACTTAATTTCTTTTTACAAAATTTCAAACTTAGAACAAAAATTTGAATTGAATTAACATATTGTTTTACTATCAGTGATTTTGTCCAAGTAACCGTTGATTCATTTAAAACAATTAGGGAGTGCTGTGACCGGAAGGATCAGAATAATCAGTGATCGCAAAAAGACAACATTATTGTCTTTTTGTACTTGATAACACATCAGCAAACGATTTTGATGTCATTAATCTATAATCAGATTATGAAGAATTAACCAAAGGGATAAAGTCAATACATCTTTATCAATAACTTCAAACTTGAGTAGCCGCCACTTTTATATCTAACTACACAAGTCAAATCTTAATCATTAAAGAATCAGCTAAATTTTAATCACTATAAGAAGGGGTGTCAGATCTGTTGTCATGGTAATTAAGTGCCTGACAACCATGTCTTATGAATTAACCAACATGTATATAATGGCTTACCTGTCCTCAGCCATCTTCACAGACATGTTGCTGCAGCTTTAACGGGTAGATACACCCGACCTCGAATACGTGAGGCAAGTCACTGTTACTATACCACTCTCATTAGCTGTTAATATACAATATGGTAATAAGTTTGAGGTATTCCACTGACACAGGACCCCTGGCCTACAGTTTACCATAACGGCAGAGAACTAATCCGTAGTGCAAACTATCACGTCTGTTAATGCGTCTACAACACTGCAGGTACTGCATGCTGGGCGTCCCTCCCGACTAATCAATGACAAAGCTTCGAAACCGTCACCCTTCACATATATCTCAATTCCACGAGAAAACATCACAGAACTGTGCCACATTTATTTGTGAAGTGTACATATTTAGACTATTTGTTCGCGGCTATCAAATGATAATGGGTATATATTAAAGGTATTTATTTGTGGCGGGGAAAAAATCAATGAAAACAACAAATGGTGGTGTCGGACAGCCGGGTTTCTGTGTCTATAGATCCATTGGTACTAGCAGTACCAAAATACTGATAAATGGCGGGACACCTGGCAACACACGACCTCTGACCACAGCTATAACAAAACAGATTATAAACTCTTCAGCTGAACAAACAGTGAAACTGGCGTGGAATTAGGTTTCACTACAGACGATATTACCATTGACGTTACACTGCCTGGGAGGTGCACACTTTAACTCCAGGGCTACAAGGTTTTGAAAACTGTCACCAATCATTTATCAAACTTGAATTTAATTTATTTCCAGTTATCAAAACTTATTGAGATAGATGATCCTTTTATCAAAAGATGATAAAAGGGCATGAGAACCTGAGCCTTGATACGAGATATTTAAATGATCCGCCAGACAAGTGTTATTATTATGATAACTTTGTCATTTATTATATGAAACACAACAGAATACTAATTTGATATCAATCACTCCCTTCTGCTTTGGACCCAACATACGACTTCTGACTTACTAAATATTCCACTAAGTCTTGTTATCAACCAATCATGCTGATGAGCCAAGTAGTAAGCTATAACAGGGTCGCACTCTAGGGGTATTACTGATATGCTTTCACCAATTCCTCTCAATGCCTAAATAGATGTTTTTCTAAGTTTGAATTTGTTTTACATCCTATTAGTCAGTCATTTAAGGCTGTGCCAGATTTCAGAGGTGAAGGAAAGTCAGAGTACCCAGGAAAAAACCCTATAGTCAAGTACTTGGCATCTGCCAGTGGGTTTCAAGCTCATAACCCATATGTAGAGCTATAGTGGTAATACGTTAGTGTATTAAAGTTATATGTGCCGTATTTTTCATAGTCACGAATCAAGAAGAGCTTTTAATATGTTATTCAACTCCAAAAGTTACCAACATTTTGAGAATTACAATACTTTCAATGTATCGGTTTTAGTTTTACATGTATAAAAGAGAGCTGAAAATGATTTTTGGCAGTACTGCCAAAAATCATTATATCAACATCTTCAGTGTAGTGAAATGAGTTCATACGGTCAGACCATGAAGCCATATTGTTGTCCACAATTTCATTGCACATTTTTACAGTATTATTAGTAATTGTAAAGTGATTTCTGAAGGTATGTCTCCATCTAAACCTGTATAAGGCGTAAAAAACAAGAATTTCACAGTGCATAACCTATGTGTTCAAACTAACGTTTATAAGGCATTATATATGTTTGTCTGTCCATTTGAATGATTTTCACAGCTTTATTCATTAAAACTTATGGTTTTAAATAGATGATTGAAGAAAAAATAACAATGTCCAAATTTTCGGCCAGTAACGGCACATATAACTTTAAATATAGAGCATACCATATTACATTCAAAATATTGCCTCTGTCAAGAATCAAACCAAGATCATATCCTCACTTAATTTCAGCATTTATCAGGGCGTATAAAAGTTTATACCATTTTTGTTATCACAGAAGTTAATAGGAGTCAAACCTATTAAAGTTGCAGACTATCGGTTTATGGACTTTTCCGAACAATTTGAAATAAACAATATAAAGATAATTTCCATGTGCATACAATAACATAGAGGAACAATAATACATAGACATCTCTTTATGATTGGCTCTGCCAGTCAATTGCAAATGATGAAATATGAAAAGAATTTCTGTTGATCGATTCATAGATATAAATTTCCAAAGGTGATATTGAGATAAATGCATTTCATTCTGACTTTTTGTTGACAGTTAAAATGGACCAGATCCAATATTGTCCAATTTCATGTTTTCTCTATTTTATCCCCTGAAGATTTAAAGCTCCCACTACAAACCTATAATTTATTTTAAAATCAGCCTCCCTATTTCTAAATAATTCAATAGGTATTGAGAAATGAAAACTTAAACAGCACATGAACAGCAGACAACTGTAAAGTATACGAAATAAATCACTACATATATATCATTGACACCCCGCTCCTCTAATATTATGTTTCCAGCGGTGCTGAATATCTCAATTGATATATTTTTATTTCTTTACTATCCCTCCAACTTAAATGAGGGAGTCATTTTGTGTTCACAAGTATTGTTGATATTGTGGGCCAGAACTATCATACATCATAACCGTGCAGAGATCTTAAGATAATTTAATACCTATATAGCTGAATAACAGAAAGAAAATCCAGTTACTAGGCTTTCCCTTATATCCAATAATACTTTCCACTAGAAACTTTTAATGTTTCTGAGATTCACTTAACATAGGAATTATCAATATATCAGGTAGGGTGTGCTGTTCAGGATCTTTGGCAGCTTCAGAGATGCAGCACTACAAAGTGGACAAAAGTTCCGCTATCACAAGACATATTCACTGACAACGTGCAACACTGGTATACAGCAGAGGTTGTCTTCAAAATTGTTAATAAATGGCAATGTAAAACCAAAAACTACTAAGATTATTGTCATACATGGAAAGGAATGGGCAGGAATAGCTTGTGGCATCTGTTCAGATAGCCACAAAATATTTGTTACTGGTAGGCCTTATATGTTTTGAACTGAACATCCAATTGCAAGATGATCGAGTTCTGTATGTGAGAAATACAGCATTCTGAATTTTAAGTACTTCAGAGAAGGTAAAGGTAATTTCTATTAGTTATACAAGATAAATGCAATATATCAACACATAACTTTGAATTAACAACAGAAAGATTTGTATTTCTGAACTCTCATGCGCATTTGTAAATGTTTTGCAAGACAAATTGAAGTATGTAGCCAAATTTGGCCAATGGTTTTTTTTTTAATTTTATAACCTTGAATATAAAAAGCATCATTGTACTTTCACTCTAGCAATTCAAGTTGGATATGTAATAGAAGACTGTAACCAAAGGAAATTTTAAAAGATCAACAGATAATCCAGAGAGTACAATACAAAATGTCCCCCAAGACCACACAAGGAAAGGTTTTTGTATGCAATAGATAGTATGTGCATTTATCACAATTTTCATTGTGTATTAAAGACTTACATTTGTTACTGAATCTATATGCAGTAAACTTGGAATAAAAGTTCCATTAAAACCCCATATACATACAGGTCGTTCATCATCCACATTCACTGGTAAGCATTACAGAAAATCCATTAGATTTTGTATCACTGACTTTATGAGGTTTTTATAGTTTGATGTGTATAAATATACACTAAACTGTGACAAAAATACAAGGCGGAGAGCATCAAAATTTTCTATTTAATCCTGATATGATGAACGGAACATTAACCCTACTAACGGCCATTAGGTAATTATAAGGGTCTGATATAACCCAGTAGGCCCTGTCGTCTGTAGGTCTGGCGTAGTATTCATTGGCTATAAAGCTATTATTGAATATTAATTAGAATTTGTCACTGTTTCTACATAGTGCACCAATTAAAGGGTCTATGTAAAATATTTAGATTTAATAGAAAATGAACATTGCATTGGCACATACCATAGATTTTTGAGTAATAAATAGTTCCATTCAAGGCTGTAAGAGTTAATTCCCTTGAAGTTTTTTCTTTTCTTTTAAACTTCTCCTCCCAAGCTTGCAACTTTTTTACAATTCAAACCTTTCTCGCATCTTAACAAATCCGCCTTATATATGTCAACAACAGATCTTGAAAGCAGATTTAAACAATGTAATCAAAGTTAAGTGCACTTTCCTTTATACTGCCTTATGAATGTAGATCACAGAAGTGCAAATTAACCAAATTTCATTGTAAGTTGTCAAAGTGACAAAAGACTAATAAGAAAACAGAGACTAAAGAATTTTTTTAATCTTGCAACATCAGCTACATTCATTTTCAAACAAAAAAAACATACAGGTTTTTAAACAAAATTGAACCAATTCCCTCAAATTGCATTCCTTATAAATATTATAGTAGCAAGTTGCTATTTGTGCTCTATAATCCTAATTTTTTTCAACTAGAATCTCAGTTGAACTTGCCAAAACTATTTCCTAGAAACCGATGAGGATTTAATTATTGCAACTGGAGGTGGAGGGCTAGTGATCAAATTTAAGATATTCAACCAATCTGCCACCACTTGACTATGCAAAATCAAAGAATAAAGGAGATGGAAATTCAAATTTGGGTAGACTAGATTTATGGAAATAAACACACAAATAGGTATTTACGAACAATGAAGACAGATGGAGGTAGACACTATGTATTGAGTAGTCAATAGACACATAACTATAGTTATTACACATAGCTGTACATATATGTAACACATCCAAGTGAAGAGAAGACACATAAAGGAGACACTAGTGTTGGGTAGACATGTGGAGGCTGGTAGAAACTCATTGAAAAAGACAATGATATATGTTTTAGGTGAAAATTATTGTATTCAAAAAAGATAAAAAAAAATAAATTAACTTAAATTGCCTGAAATATGAAAATATTTTACGTTAAATTGGCCTAAATGTCCCATTTCCTACCAATAATTATGTATACAATTGTATACCAATCCTGTTATATCCTACATTTATTTTCCATCTCCCATGTACAGATATAAACAATTAAGAGTTACCCTAAATCTCATCTATTAAGGTTAGTATTATAATTATCCCGATACTTACTGGAGACTGTCCTCATCATCAGACCAAGCTGATGACATCGTCTTCACTCTCCTCTCATTGCCTCTTTCTTCTGTCCTATCATTTATATCCGCACTATCTTCCACCCCAGGGTTGTCCACATTTGCAGCCATACTTTGATTTGTGCCACCATTCTGTGGCGCTGTCTTAAGCCTATTGATGCCACTTGTGCGGCTAATGCTTGTTCGAGGAGCTCCGTACTCAGACTGGGCCTTGTTTTTTCCTGTCTTATACATGTTGGTGGTCTGTGGTATGTATGAGAACTAAAGTCGCCCTTAGAACCCTAACTCCACGATCAATCAATAAAAGGCTTACACTGATCAATTTCCGATACTTATTGACCTCAAAGTTTTTGTTTTACTGATAAAATATCTAATTACTGGTGACGTTGAACTCTCCATATGTTTGATGTCAAATATTACTAAATGAATCTCCAATAAATATTAATTAAATTCCACAAGTTTCAACGTAACATTCCAACGTATTGACAAAACTTTTACGCCAAATACATATACAATTTACATCACAGAGTATGCTGGACTGAATTGAAGTTGACACAATATAATTACTACAGAATTACACAGGTCGCTTCACCTCCCCAATAAACACACAAATCTATAGAAATGTTCCTATTTTGTTACGTTTATATCCCCTCACTTCAACACTTCTGTACAATCCCTTCAATTCACAGCCTTTCCACTGTAGTCATGACTTCTATAAAACGCCAGGTAAGGTTCAACAGCATTGAGATGTCTTATTTGGCAAGAGCTCCTCTGGGCCATGCTGAGTAATTCGAGTATCTATACACTCTGAACTCGTACAGGAAATTCCACATTATGTCCATACATTGCACTTTCTAAATCTGATGTCCTGATTAGGATCAATTACCAATTATAGTTGTATATAATATCAACAACCAACGCGGCTACATCCTTGTGGACAAATACCCCTTTGTAGAGCCGCTGAATGCTGAATCACTTACGCACTTACTATTTCTCGCCTCAGAACATTTTCTTTATGTGTGGTTTATTCAGCATGCAAAGTAATCAATTACAATTATATAATACAACACCGAACAGCAAACAGTACGTAGATATTGATACTCCACTCTCAAGAGCATTCCATAAGTTTTCAGAGTACTAAAACAGTGCTTAGTTTCACCTTTATACTCTCTCGAAACGATGAAAGAATTTCACAAGAAAGCACAATTTAGAATCAGAAGTAGGCTTTTCAGATGAACAGCTGATTGGGGTCTGTACCATGGTAACATTGGTACATCCCATCTGTCGTCAAAGCCAGGTAAGTAGAACACTTGATACCTGTTAACGACTATACAGGCATATGCTCCACACTTGTAAGCCTACCACCAGAACAGGTATCGGCCTTTTTATCAACCCTCCCAATTTATAGTAATAACTGTAAAATAATTAACATCTCAACTACTTCATAATGTATTACTTAAATAAACTTTTAAAGCCTCCCCAGCTGACAGTCCTTTTTATACATTTGTAAATAATACTTATAATCTTAAGAACTAGAAATTATAAAAGAATATTTCATTTCCCGTTTATTTACTTAAGCTATAATAGTTTTAAGTGGACATTAAACATTGACACAAGATATAAGAGTGCTAATCATCAAACTTTACAAAATGTCCATTTACAGATAACGCTGTAAGCCAAACAATATTGACCACTCTAAGCCAACAATAACATAGATACAATAGCAGTGGTCAGAACTGACCATTCCATACTGTAAGTTAAATACACACAACAATACACACATTCTATTGGTTAGATAAGTAACTTTGGTCAGTATCCTTTATAGACAGGTGTCTATTATAGCAAGTTTTACTGTCTGTGCCTATCTCTATCAGAGTCCAGCTATTTAGTTGTATAAAGTAGTCAACCTGTCTATAACAGACATAGAAGGGACATAGCAAAATGTCCTTTATAAAGATGTGCCCTTTGTATATAGGTGTTCTGTATACCAGGTTCTATAATACTATACCTGTCTCTCTCATATAGTCTATATTCACAGAGTTCAGAAATACAGTTCTGTAATGTACATGCAGTTAAACCTGTCTATAAAGACCACCAAATAGCCATGTGGTCTTGTACATAGGTCCAAGTGCATTGGCCATTGGCCATGCATTTGAAGCCTCAATAAAGTGGTCTTATTAAGCAGGTGATCTTTATATACAGGTGGTTGATAAGGCAGGCTTTACTGTAACTGTTCTAATGTATTCTAGTTTCAATGTGCAGCCAAAGTCATTACCAGAATAATAATATGTCAAACACCAAAACATATTTATAATTAATGTGAAAAATTCAGGGTGAAATATTTAGTATTTTTAGAAAAGCTAACCAACACAGTTCATTAATAGTAATAATGACAAATAGCAAATAGCTAAGACTGACAGGGGACAAACTCTTACACATGTTAGGATATTGATTTTAGTCTTCATTCTAATATATACAGTACCTTTCATTGAGGATCGAAAATTAAGACTGGAAATTACTTTTGTTTTGTTTAGAACTTAAATGAATTATGTTTCTGTCCATTAATGATAATTCAATAGTAGGTGATATCATTATACATTACCAATGCCTATTTACAATCTGACATTTTGTATATCTGTTCTATCTACTAACAGTGTATACTATATAAATATTTAGGTTTTGCTACATCAATCCAATTTCGGACACACTATAAAGGTCTGTTTGTAGTAAAGACTAGACCACCTGTGTCTAATAGGATATAGACTTAGGTGTGGATCAGACATATTACAGATACCTGTAGATATTAGGTATTACGGATACCTGCTGTAGCATACCTGTATTTATATGTAGATATTTTAACATTCATACGACCCTCTATCCTACATGCTATGAAATGTTCAATTTATCACATTCTGACAGCCCGTTGATCCAAGTCAAATCTTTAATCCCCCACCTAAATATCATATCCTTTCTGTAAGTCCATGTTCACTCCAATGTACTTCTAGATGGTATGCTTCTAACATACTCAATCAATACACTCTATTCCCTGTTACAAGGTAAAGGTGGCAACATGGTACCTGGTATTTATATGTTCTTGTAGAAATTTAAGGAGATTTTGGCTATTGAAAAGGCCAAAAAGTCTCTAAGTGGTGGATTTCAGGAGTTTAAGAGCCCATACGTTTCTGTAAGATCTCAATCAGGCTTTGGGTGCAAGAGATCTCTAAGTTTCTGACTTTAAAGCCTTCAGGACCTTGTGGGGCTGTTGCAGAACCTTTTAAGGAGCCAAGGGAGCTTAAAGTGATAAAATTTCTGAAGCCCAAGAAATATGATTCATTGATAGGCTAGACAAACTGGACCCAGATATAAGCATCAAAAGGGCCTCAGAGGCTAAAGTAGTAAGTGTTTGCAAGCTCTAAACTTGTGAGATATAAGCCTTTGAGGTCTTGATAGGGTTTGAAAACTGATCTGTGAGCTATCAGGATTAACATAGACATTATTAACTACCCTGGGAGTTCCTGATGGAGCTCAGAAACCAAGAATCTGTAAACTTTAGTTTGGATCAACAAAGATCTATAAGCTCTGTATTTTGAGCTTAGAACAACTAAGCTTTTGATTGGGCTCATAGATAATCAACAGTTTGTAAGCTCTTCATGGGATTGTATGTCATCAACTTTCTGAACATTTGGCTGATGTCAGTCAAATTCAGGTCTGTCAAATGTAGACAGGGCAAAGTAAAATTTGTTAGTTTGTTTTACCTGGTACATTCTATTATTGGTAGGATTATTTAAGGGTATGCCAGATTCAGGAAATACAGTGAAAGTACCAGTGTATCAGGTGAAAACAGTTCTATGTGAGGTTCAAACTTGGAACTCAGAGGTGGAAGGCTAGAGGTAACATATGCAACAACTCTGCCACCACAGCTCAAAATTAGAACCCATAGAATCTGTGGCAATGGATTATTAAGCTCTTGATATGAAGCTAGGGAGCCTTTGACCTTCGGAATGCATAAGCCAAGGACTATACAAACTCTTTTTGAAACATAATATACAAACCAAGGAGAAGTCAAAGGCACCTATATATTTCTCGGATATGAATCATTATGTATGATCATTAACATATCTGTTTTTTCTCTTATAACAAGCTCTCAGCTAGAAACCATCCAGTTGTGTAAACATGTTAGGTACTGGTTAACAAGATGCAATCATTGAGGTTAAAGACCATCTTAACTGATAGAGTTAGATATGGATACCGGAGTTGTCTCCCATTACCAACTTCATTGAGTCACCATATAAATCCCATACTCAATCCATGGAAGGTTGAAAGATTTGTCTCCCTTGAGTGATTAAATTGTCTTTTTAGTTGACTTACTTTTCGATGTTCTCCGGGTTGTTAAAACTTTTACGACGGGTCTTCCTCTCTACTGCTTCTCTGAACTGTAAAAACAAGTTGGTGAGAATATGTATAAATGTTCATGATTAAGATTCAATTTCAATTGAATCACTTACTTAAATTTGCTAGCAATGTTATATTGATATTAGTTGTTACATTTTGATCAGAATCATCTTTTAATGGCATCAAATTAAAAGTGTTGGCAACACTTTCTGGGCATAATCCAGAATCAACATGGCTAAAACACAGCTCCTTCAATCACATATGACCGCAGGAATATATTATGGAATTCAAACTTTTGGTGTAAGACCTGATTAAAAGTAATTTTCAAAGGCAATTTACACAAGGCTAAAAAAGCATGTTGCCCAAATATAAAAAAAATTGGAGTCCATGCAAAGAATTCACAATATAACCATTTAAAAGAACCCAATAAGATGTATTGTCAAATTATGGAAAATATTTGATAAAACTGGGATTTCAGAATAATTAAGTTTCTTGAAATTCCATGTTAATTTGATAACTATTTGACCCTGCCCTAAAATCCCCTGGATGCCAATCAGGTTAATTATACAATTCAAACCAAAAGATATAATTGAACATACATTTCATATTTTAAACACATAAAGCTGACATATTTATTGAAAGACTACTATCAAAATTTACTTTGATTTTGGAACTATTCCTATTACAAAATACAAAGTGGCCTTACAGTACACAGACTGACTAGAAAGTCTGTTTCAGTACGGCACCAGAGATATACCGCCAAACTCGATATATCACCAAAATCTAGGAAAACAGAAGGTGGCGATATAACGGGGTTTTACTGTATAATGCTCGGATCAATAGGGGCTCATGAAATTCATTTTAAAGGACCTTTTGATAAGACATGACATCAGATCATTCCATCTACCATATATGATTGTTGAGGTAAAGAATTTGAAGTTCTTATCAATTTGATGTCACACAGTCTTAGCCACACCATTCCACAGTCTTAGCCACACCATTCCACAGTCTTAGCCACACCATTCCACAGTCTTCGCCACACCATTCCACAGTCTTAGCCACACCATTCCACAGTCTTATCCACACCATTCCACAGTCTTAGCCACACCATTCCACAGTCTTAGCCACACCATTCCACAGTCTTATCCACACCATTCCAGTTTTAGCCACACCATTCCACAGTCTTAGCCACACCATTCCACAGTCTTAGCCACACCATTCCAGTCTTAGCCACACCATTCCACAGTCTTAGCCACACCATTCCACAGTCTTATCCACACCATTCCAGTTTTAGCCACACCATTCCACAGTCTTAGCCACACCATTCCACAGTCTTAGCCACCCCATTCCACAGTCTTAGCCACCCCATTCCACAGTCTTAGCCACACCATTCCACAGTCTTAGCCACACCATTCCACAGGAAACGGGTACTACATTTATTCACCATTTTGCCTTTGGTATAGGATTTTAACACTATAAGCTTTCTGCCGAATTTTATTGATTTGTTTGATCAATTTGATTTATTTGAAGAAGTCGTAAATATAATATTGTTTATAACTGCACATAAAGAAGCCAAAATGATTGGCACTTAATCGATATTTTTTCTATTTGTTCATACCTTTAACCACTTAAGTTACTCAAAATTACCCAAAGTTGGCCTAAGATATAATTAATATAACATTTTATCTCCTTATCTAAAGCTTGCATACAAACGCTGCCTAAATCAATGCCTGTATTTTGCACTTTGTCTAATATTTTGAATGAAACATATCAACTACCGGTATAACTACAGATAATGCAGGATAGTGAATGTTCAGCAATTCTTCAGACGAGAAATACCAAGTAAAAAATGTCAAATTAATTAATAAATTTATCTACCCAGAACTAGTTGTCAAGGTGATCGTATTACCAGACATTACAATGGAGACATAAAATGGCCCTGCATGACCAGTGAGTAATGTTTCTCATATCTCCCAGATACCAGTTATGACAAATCACCTTACTGACAGACAAGGGACAATATAATCATTGCATAATAGACATTTAAAACACCCTAAAACATCAATCGTCCTTGTGATGTTGTTTACACTGCCATAAAGATGGCGGGAGGTGTATTGACACGTTTCCTAAATGTTGCCCACCCCCTACGGGATCGTAGCCTGAAGGGTCAATATATCATACCTACTCTCAGTACAATATTCGAACAGACATGTAAAATACAACTTCAAGTACCAAAGATTATGTAAATAAAACACTCGTTGTATACAAACCCATTCAACTTGAAAGACATTCAACTGACATTTTACCATGTTATCTAAAACAAATTACCCAAGATTTTTCTCACATAGAATATACAGAGTGAAATGAATTATTCTAAAGAATGTTTTGATGAATAATTCATGGTATGCTACTTTTTGGTTTCATGACAAACTTGCTACATCACATTGTCCATGCATACACCAAATCTATATATATGGAATAAAGAAATCACAATATTGATGGTGTGGTGTGTTTATGTAGCATTGTTGATTTTGATCAACACTTAGATGTTACAAAGAATGGATGGTCAGATACAAACTATTCCATTTCGAAACATTATTTTCTTTTACTTTGTAAGAATATGACATTAAACATGACATCACAATCAGCAGTCTGTGATGCTATTTTTTTTCCTGCCAGTCATTTTGACTAGTATACTCCAAACTTTTACTAGTCCGACTATTTAATCACTAGTCCAAATTAAATATACAGCCATTTTGCTTTACAATCAGTTTACAATTTTTTACCCAAATTGCAGTCCGGATCCTTTCGTGAACACAAGCTCTCAAAAAAATAATGATCCGGACTGAAATAGTCGCATAAAGAATGCACCGCTCTTGTAAATGTAACATTTAACGATATTAATTGAATGAGGAGCCACTAGTCCAATCGAACTAGTTCATTACAATTAGTACAAGTCTGGCAGTGAAATTACTAGTCATGGGCATCGGACTAGTGCTTAAAGTCACAGACTGAATCAATACCTACCTGCAAGGGCAAAAAACTCCTTGATATGCTATGATGGAATATAACTGATAAGTGAACATGTGCGCAAAGCTTCAGAGGTGTTTCAGTATTTTAAGTACCACTGGTAGTCTTCCTAGTATTCTAAAAGATGAAGCCTGAAATAGCTGTTTTATGTAGGCCAAAGGTAAAGATATAGGTCACAGTAACTTACTTTTATTGTAATACAGTATAGCGAAAATAGGTCAATATGAAATCCAATGTCTCACCAATAGGTACAAGAATGCATCACCAAAATATGAAGCTCCATCAAAAGTAGGAGAGGCCCAAAATTATTTTTTCCACTGATGTAAGTCAAAGGTCAATATGTTGGCCGAAGATCAAAATGTAGGTCACTACTTACTACTTTTGTTATATGACACACTGTCTTGCCTAGGGTGGTCCTGCAGGTAGGGCGTTAGAATTGTACCTGCTGCCCCTATTGCATGATCGTAAAAGGCGACTAAATTTAGGATCTTTTCTATTCTCTTCTTCCTAACTGACTTTATCATTCCTAATGCCTCCCTTGGCACCGCCTCACTTTTGGCATTGAGTTGAGCATTCGCCCCTGTGAGAAAGGTTTTGGGTACTGTCCCCTGGGCGAGACACACCAAAGTCTGTAAAAGTGGTAGTTTCTGCTCCTGCTTAGCCCTCAGAATACAAGGAGTGGGACGACTGGTTCGCCCGTTGTCAGTATAATGTGACCGGATTGGGTGTGTTGCTTGGTGTCTTCAGCGGCATGCTTCAGTGATATAGCACTATAAAAAGGGCAACAATTCCACTATACAAGAAGACACAACATGAATATACTGCAGTCTCCCTAAACAAGCACCTCGTACAACATACATGCATACCACAGCATACATGGGAGGCCGTCCTTACATGACCAATAGGACGTTAATTAATCCACAAGAGGCCCAGAGGGCCTGTATCGCTCACCTGGTTTGTAATGCCAAATAATTTTCTGAATACAGGTTCATTGTTTCTTTTCTAAAGGAATTTTAATATTAACCTCTAAATCCCCTATTGGGCCCCACCCCTCCTGCCCCCTGGGGGTCAGAGCCAAAATTTATACAAGTTCTGTTCCCCTTCCACAAAGGATGTTTGTGGCCAAATTTGGTTACAATCCATGCAGAACTCTATGAGAAGTAGCGATTTAAAGGATTTACCTCTATTTCCCCTATTGGGCCCCACCTCTCCTACCCCCAGGGGATCAGAGCCAAAATTATACAAGTTCTGTTCCTCTTTCCCCAAGGATGTTTGTGGCCAAATTTGGTTACAATCCATGCAGAACTCTAGGACAAGTAGCGATTGATAGAATTTACCTCTATTTCCCCTATTGGGCCCCGCCCCTCCTGCCCCCTGAGTGTCAGAGCCAAAATTTATACAAGTTCTGTTCTCCTACCCCCAAGGATGTTTGTGGCCAAATTTAGTTACAATCCATACAAAACTCTAGGACAATTAAGTAGCAATTTATAGAATTAACCTATAATTCCCCTATTGGGCCTCGCCCCTCCTGCCCTGGAGACCAGAGCCAAAATTTATACAAACTCAGTTCTTATTCTCCCAAGGATATTTCTGGCCAAATTTGGTTACATTCCATGCAGAACTCTATGACTAGTAGCGAATTAAAGGATTTACCTCTATTTCCCCTATTGGGCCCCACCCCTCCAGCCCCCGGGGGGCCAGAGCCAAAATTTATACAAGTTCTGTTCCCCTTCCCCACAGGATGTTTCTGGCCAAATTTGGTTACAATCCATGCAGAACTCTACGACTAGTAGCAATTTATAGGATTTTCCTCTATTTCCCCTATTGGGCCCCGCCCCTCCTGCCCCCGGGGGGGTCAGAGCCAAAATTTATTACAAGTTCTGTTCCCCTTCCCCAAAGGATGTTTCTGGCCAAATTTGGTTACAATCCATGTAGAACTCTATGACAAGTAGCGATTTAAAGGATTTACCTCTATTTCCCCTATTGGGCCCCGCCCCTCCTGCCCCCGGGGGGTCAGAGCCAAAATTTATACAAGTTCTGTTCCTCTTCCCCCAAGGATGTTTGTGGCCAAATTTTGTTACATTCCATTCAGAACTCTATGACAAGTAGCGATTTAAAGGATTTACCTATATTTCCCCTATTGGGCCCCGCCCCTCCTGCCCCCGGGGGGGTCAGAGCAAATATTTATACAAGTTCTGTTCCCCTTCCCCCAAGGATGTTTGTGGCCAAATTGGTTACAATCCATGTAGAACTCTATGACAAGTAGCGATTTAAAGGATTTACCTCTATTTCCCCTATTGGGCCCCGCCCCTCCTGCCCCCGGGGGGTCAGAGCCAAAATTTATACAAGTTCTGTTCCCCTTCCCCCAAGGATGTTTGTGGCCAAATTTGGTTACAATCCATGTAGAACTCTATGACAAGTAGCGATTTAAAGGATTTACCTCTATTTCCCCTATTGGGCCCCGCCCCTCCTGCCCCCAGGGGGTCAGAGCCAAAATTTATACAAGTTCTGTTCCCCTTCCCCCAAGGATGTTTGTGGCCAAATTTTGTTGCATTCCATTCAGAACTCTATGACAAGTAGCGATTTAAAGGATTTACCTATATTTCCCCTATTGGGCCCCGCCCCTCCTGCCCCCGGGGTGTCAGAGCCAAAATTTATACAAGTTCTGTTCCCCTTCCCCCAAGGATGTTTGTGGCCAAATTTGGTTACAATCCATGTAGAACTCTATGACAAGTAGCGATTTAAAGGATTTACCTATAATTCCCCTATTGGGCCCCGCCCCTCCTGCCCCCGGGGTGTCAGAGCCAAAATTTATACAAGTTCTGTTCCCCCTCCCCCAAGGATGTTTGTGGCCAAATTTGGTTACAATCCATGTAGAACTCTATGACTAGTAGCGATTTAAAGGAAATGTTGACGGACAGACGGACGGACGGACGACGGACGGACGACGGACGACGGACGCCGCGCCATGACATAAGCTCACCGGCCCTTCGGGCCAGGTGAGCTAAAAAAACAGTCTTGCCTAGGGAACCATAATACCCATATATTCATTTCCATAATGTACCAGATAGTACAACAAGAGGCCCAAGGGCCTTAACGGTCATCTGACTACCTTGGCAATAGCTGTATAAAAAATTAATTAGATATGGTGTGATGGTTAATAAATAAAAACACTTGGTCATGACCATGTAAGGATCATTTAATGCAAGTTTCAGTCAAACTGCATGGGTAGAACTTAAGAAGTTCAAAATGTGTTTTCAAAATGGCGGCTTTGGTGGCCAGATGACCTAAAAATGTCCTGTTAAGGAGATAAAAGATTGATAAATACAAACATAATGTAGTCCTCACCCCTACCTCAATTACGCCCTCCCCCCTCTCAATCTTCTCCAGGATACTAATCACCTGAAAGACTATATTAAAGATAGCGGGCAATTATGCAAGCAAGTACTTGTTACTGAACCTTCACTCAGTGATGTATACTGTAGGATATTGATAAAAACAGGTCCCAAGACATTTAGTATGAATAATTGGTAAGTTGTCAGTAACAAGGAACATGATAGGTTAATTACGTTAACAGTAAGACATTAACTATTACGACAGCTTGTAAGCTGTCAGCAGGAACATTTAACATTAGTTACAGATCAGTAAGTATCCGGGTGGTGAAGTGGTACCACCAGTTACAATTATTGATCCGCAGCATCCGTATCACAGAGGGCAAAATCTTAACTCTTCTATGTAATAATGCAGCATCCGTATCACAGAGGGCAAAACCTTAACTCTTCTATGTAATAATGCAGCATCCGTATCACAGAGGGCAAAACTTTAACTGTTCTATGTAATAATGCAGCAGCCAAATCACAGAGTGCAAAATCTTAACTGTTCTATGTAATAATGCAGCAGCCGTATCACAGAGGGCAAAACCTTAACTCTTCTATGTAATAATGCAGCATCCGTATCACAGAGGGCAAAACCTTAACTCTTCTATGTAATAATGCAGCAGCCGTATCACAGAGGGCAAAACCTTAACTGTTCTATGTAATAATGCAGCAGCCGTATCACAGAGGGCAAAACCTTAACTCTTCTATGTAATAATGCAGCATCCGTATCACAGAGGGCAAAACCTTAATTCTTCTATGTAATAATGCAGCAGCCGTATCACAAAGGGCAAAACCTTAACTGTTCTATGTAATAATGCAGCAGCCGTATCACAAAGGGCAAAACTTTAACTCTATGTAACCATGCCACATTGGCTGTTATGTTTTATCAACTTAAGTCTAACCAGAGGAAAATTAAAAATATCTTAAAACATCCATTCCTCTTTACAAATCTGTAAACTATTTTTGTATGGTACAAATGGGAAATACTGAAAAAAAATATAATTATAAAACATTTCAATGCAGGACTGAAATCTTCAATCTTTCATCCTGGATCTAAAAAGCTTACATAAAGGTCAAGGTCATTTTTATGAGGAAATATGAAAAGCACTTCATCCATTATTCAAGTTGAAAAAATATCTCAAGTCTATTGCCATGCTCTTATATCTTCATCATGATCAATGCCTAAACCATATAGGTGATGAAATGTCATGACCAGTTGATGGTTTTTATGTTTTCAAGATAGCAGTTTTAGTTCATTTGTCAGTGATGTTTCACAGCTAGCTGTTAAGTCACCGACATTAATTTAAGTGGTTGGGTGGTCTTTATAAAGACTGCTACTAAAGGCTCAACTCTCCAGCAGGATATGAAAAGAATATTGGACCATCTTCAGAGTAAATATACCCAGGATTCACAGCAAGTTCTATGCTGAACCATTTTTAGAACATGAAAATAGGTAACCACCAGATAATGATGTACATGTCTTATTAAGCAACACATATATATATATATATATATATTTATAATAATCCTGAAATGTATTCCACATAAAAAATTGCTTGTTTAAGAACATTGCACATTAAAATCTTAACTCTCTAGGCATCTGTCTTTATCACATTTTTTGTGCTTACTGGAAAATGTCAAAACAATCTGATAGCAAATCATATAGTAATCTTCAAATAAAGTATTGAATATGAATCGTTCAATTTTCTAATATTTCAACCTGACAATCATGTTCTGATAGTGGATTGGAAATCAGAATTTAAAACAACACAAAAAAGGTCTTTCACCAAAATTTTTACAAGTCTATCTCAATAAGTTTGCTAAGTGTATTACAGGGTATATGAATGTCCAGGTTGTATGTGACCTACCCTGTCGTGTGCCCGAGCTATACCCAGGTGTGTATGAGCTTTCTTGGCCCTCCATCCTACGAGGATACGTCCCTCCTCACTCCCGGGGAGATCTGTCCCGACGGTGTGGGGACGCCCTATCCCAGACATGATACACCAAGGTTTATAACACTTGTCTCTGTCCAGTGGTACAGGTGTGTACTTACTTATATATACCTCATCTCAACAGGTCACAAACACTGGGGGGTCGTCTCAACAGACTCTTGGCCGTGTCGTTATAACACCTTAGGCCAAGACGTCCTTAATTAACACACAGATTAGTCCGTTATCTGCCGCGATAATCCCTGATGATGAGTTGACAGAAAACATTGTCATCACATCGGTAATGATCCTAATCAAATCAAGCATTCAACCTTTACATAGATCCACCTATCACGTCTTTATCGGTTTTTTAAACTGCCTCCGCTTCTGCTGCTGCAGTAATAACCATAATTAATATTTTATAATATTCTGCTCTGTTGCCAAGATCCAAAATTACAACATTAATAATCACATGCTATAGTCTCTCACCAATCACTGATCATCTACCTCCGTAAGACCTACCTACTGTGTTATAGTTATTAAACATTCCTATGATCAGATGAATTGTTAGAGTTTTAAGCTCTCTCACCTGTAAATACAGTTGACGATTTATTTAATATCCTCTACATGTTTGTTGGTTATATATTAAGTATTGTACTCCTGTGAGCAGGTATGTTGCTCAGATGTTTAAATGTCCACGACCAGATAAGGATGACATATTAGTAGTACCTGTTACAGTACTTTTATTTATAAGCGGATGGGAATATGAATTCGGTGGGAGTCCCACAGAGGACAAAGCAAGTCAACATGTTCATATATTTAAGAACCATTGGTTGTTCAGAGTTTCTAAGATGAGTTTTGTGATGGTTGGTTTTTCAGAAGCTTAAGGTGAACACCAGTACATATTACAGGTAAACTATTGTGATGATATCTAGGTTGATCAGAAGCCTTAAAATGAACACCTTTAGCAGGTAGAAGTGTGCAGTTAGATACCAGGTTAGCAGACTATAATTTATGAAACTTTATTAAACTTATAAACAGTCTCACACTCACTGACCTGATATATACCTGATTTTGATCTAAATTATTCAAAATGCAGCTTTTGATCTTGTCTTGGGCATTTGAGTATATGTATAGTTTTGATGTTGAAGAAAAGGTGGAGTATTCAGAGACAAACCACCAACCTAGACCCAGTAGATGGCATCTTCACAATGTAAAAAGGAGGAAAGAAATTGATTGATGGTGAAAGACACCTTATCAACTTGGTGATCAAGTGGATAAGATGTTTTGAAATATTACACAAGCCCTCCACCTCTGGTTTGAGAGTTTGAATCCCATGTAGGGCAAATGCCAGAGTCTGACTGCTGGTCCATTGTTTTTCTCCAGGTACTTTGGCTTTCCTCCATCTTAAATGACCCTGGCTGTTAATAGGATGTTTTATCAAGAAAACCAAACCAAACTACTCCAATATACCATGACTTCCATTTATGTATAAAAGGGGGAAGAGGTCTAGTTCAATGTAAAAATTCCCTTAAAACTGGCCAATCAGCTAGAGGATTTTACTAGAAAGTTACATCAGAAATAGCACACGCACAATTCATTAAAATGTATCTTATACAATGGCTTTATTCACGAAAATACAACATCTTGTAGCATTCCAAAATTTATAGACTGCATGTACAAATAATGGATATTAGAAGTATATCTCACTACCTAATTTTGTAGTTGAAGCCCCCACTTAATACTTTCAAAGTTGCCTAAATATCCACCGTCAAATGGTACCCTAAAAATTTTTGTCACAGTTACAAAAAAGAAGATGTGCTTCATTTAGCTGTAGTCAGCTAGCTATTGATGGCTAAGATAAGGTTACAGCCAACAGGGAACAGCATAGGGTTTGACTTATCAGCCATTCTTTTTGTGAAATATAAATCAGGAAATTCCCCTCTCTGCTGCCCTTTTTACACTTACAAAAGACAGTGTCCTAGCTGGTATTGGTTTTGAGGCCACCTTGTTCTTCAATGGTCATAAAAATATCTGACTACATAAACATTGTTTAAATACCAGGCACCTTGTAAACACGATGAAAGGGACATGGTCTTCTATCTCACATTTACAATATTTATAAATACTTAATTCTGCTTATCGCTCATCGAGTCATCCTTTTTATATAGGAAGTAATATGACCTGCACCTCATTTTGGTCCAATTTAAATACTTAAAATCATTTACCGGGAAATTAGATCCACATGGGTTCACTTCAAATATTGGACTGGTACATTTACTTAAGTTCAATTAAAACCTGAGCTGTCCTTAGATCTATAACAGTGCTAAGTAACAGGTGATAGCTTTAAAAGATCTGTCTTGTAATGAGGCCTTTTCCAAAGAAATTGAACCTTGATCCTTTTGACAAAAATAACCAACATGACAAGTCAACAAATTAAGTCCCTTGGCCATAATATGTGCCAAGCAGTTGAATTTCCTCCTTCAGCCTAGATGGAAAGAAATACAAGTTCCTAATTAGTATAGCCATATATACAGAGCCAGCACAAGGTTTTTCCTGAATGGAAAGGGTCAAAAACAAGGACACCGTGACCTGGTTTGTTACATTTTCATTACAGTTCCACCATGTAACCTTACCGAGTGCAGTTAGCATTTCATTTCAAAATAGTTTATTAAATCATTCGATTTAATAGGGATTGGGCAGCAGGCAGTTAGCATTCATTAGTCCATGAGCTGTCATTCCCTTATTATGACATCATTATCATTGTGATGTCACAATTGTCGACGCCAGCGATCACCGTTCAAATGGCTGTTCTGTCTAAGATGATAATGAAATATTTCTTCATTATAGATGCAAAACCTCTTGGGATTTCATCATAAAATTGTTTTCAAGTGTAAATATATAAGCATAACGCGCTTCGTGCAATTTTCCTCGATCCAATTGGCAATCATATTGGCTATGAATGCCAATTGAAAGACGTTCAATTAATTTGCATACCTAGGTTAGATGGACCTAGAACCAAGTATCTTATGAGACAGGGTCAGACAATTTTTTTTCAATAATATAAAGGTCAAAATGTAAATAGGTTACAGTGACCTGATTTTAGGTACCTCTAGTAAGTCTTCAGACTTGCCTTCGATACTGTTTTGTTTTTCTCAGCATGTTACTAAAATCCAACACCTCAACCCATAACCTTTTGATTGCTGAGAAACAATGTTTGACCCCACGTGACCTTGAGAAAAAATTGCACTATCCCATATTTGAGCATATGATTTAACCAATTACCGCAACATCACCCTAACAATCAGCATCTTCTTTTACTGTAATTGTGAATCTGGTTTAAACCTGTAACAATAGGATTCCCATGACCTTGTGAGTAAGTCAAGGTCATTCATTTGAACAATGTTTGTGGTTCTGCATTATAGGCATCTGATGGATACATGTTGTTATGAGCAACAGAACTAAACACAAGTTGTCCTGATAACATCAGATCTGTACCTTGTTACCATCTCTTTTTACATTAGTCATATCAGAAGTCTTTTAACTTATTCTGTTTAGTACCGTGTTGTTAAATCCGGTCACACCATTAAGGGGTACAAGACAGATTATCAATCTGTTGACAGTTTACCTGAACTAATTATGATACATGACAGGTAAATATTTGGTAATTATCTCGCTATCCAATATCTAATCATCTCACATGGATTCACAACTCAACATTTAAACCTGAACTCAATAAACTGATACAATCTGAGGCAGTATTATCAGACAAATCAACAGATGTCTTCCACTGTCTGTAAACACGATATATACATGTAATATATCTGTGTACTGACATGCTATTTGTTGTATCAAAATAAATAATTCCAGAAATAAGAAACTGTGATAAACAAACCGGTCTGTTCATGATACAGACATTCACTTCCTTTTAGAGGAATTAAACATTATTTAATGTACCGGTACTTGTATCTCTTTACTTACAGTTATGTCAGCTGAATCAATCAGTGATTTTCATATTTGATAAATTCAGAGGTCACTGAACCTTTTGAAACAGAAAAATATTATATATTTTCTTTCTTAAAACATGAAACAGGGCAAGATAAGTGTGCCACCAAATGGAATCGAACCCAGAACCCCAGACTTACTGGTCCACCACTCTACCGATTGAGCTGTATATAAAGGGAAATTCACTATATATTCCCAAGGATACTGATCACGACTACATATAGTATAGGAAATTCCCTGTAGAAAGTTACAAGATACAATTCTCCCATGAACAATGGAAACTACTGACACTATTAACCAAACTATGCAAATGTAACAGGAGAGGAGAAAATGTAGCAGTCATACTGGGATTTGTACTCGCGACCTCCGAACACTAGCCGTCAATGTTCTACCGACTGAGCTTCCAAGTCACCAATGATCAACCCAGTCGAATCCAGATTCACTTACACTATTACAAAGTTTCACAACCAATTAAATACAAGTTTGTAATTGATTGCATTAAATATAACGAACTGATCATGAGTAAGTTCTTGGATGGCCCATTATCATACAGAGTGTGTTGGTCAATATTGAATCAATTTGAATGTGAACATTAAAAAGTGTGACATATATAACCAAATGTCAACAAAGTGATGTTCGCCATGAACAAATAACTAATTAATATCAATCTACAGACCTTTTAGCATAACAATTGACCCATTGATATGTCAATATTCAGCCAACTTCTGCCATTAAAATAGAATTGTAAATGTATAATGTATTATTGCTGTGTTTGACAATGAAGTACACGGATTACTTTTTGTTTCAAATGTGTTCCTTAAATAATAAATTGGTATATATAACCCCAGTATGACCTAGACCATTATCAATCAATTTAATTTCGAATCCTCCTTAGCTCCAAGCATCGACATTGCAACAAACAATATAGCTACAAGTCCCTTCATCATAGCAACGTTCACCAATGCCACAAACAATATACAGTGTAGCTACGTTAAGATGTCTAGACATATAACATCAAACTCTACACCTCTAGCGGGTCACAAGTTTGAATCCCATGTGGGGCAGTTGCTAGGTACTGACCGTTGGTAGGTGGTTTAACTCTGGGTACTCTGGCTTTCCTCCACCATCTAAATCTGGTACATCCTTAAATCATACAGCTGTTAATTGGACAAATAAAACTAAACCTTTCATCACATCATTGTTTTCAACAATTTACTTGACACAATATCATCAACTATAACTACCAGTCATTTCACTGAATATCACAAAGCAAGTTTGTTTTAATCATTCAGCACCAAATATACCCGGACCATCACAACCATAGATTACCTTGACTCTTTCACACCTTAGACTTATACATTTATTTGCCTTATATTATCATAAAGCACTCCTAACAAACATCAACTCCCTTTACCATAGCAACAGTGACCTCCTTTCCCAAGAGCAATATTATATTCCATATGTTCAAAACATCCATCAACTCTCTTTACAATAACAACTACTATTTTCTACAATCCAACTTGGATAATTTGCCATGTACAACTATATATATACCGTACTCAATTTCTCATATCAGGGATATTTAATTCCTTTTAGTACTGCTTCAACGTATTAACCTGTCTGTTATCTCATTCTAATCACATCATTTTGCCAATCATTTGGCCACATGTTACTACACACAGTTGTCATCACCTTAGGCTTTGAAGAACATGCATGTACAGCCAAACTTGCTATAAATGACACCTCAATATCAAGGACACTTGTCTATCAGGGACTCTTGTATATAAAGGGTATTTGCATATAAAGGATATTTGTCTATAAAGGACATTTGCCTATTAAGGACAATTGCCTATTAAGGACAATTGCCTATTAAGGACACTTGTCTATCGAAGACATTTGCCTATAAAGGACACTTGTCTACAAGGGACATTTGTCTATAAATGACATCTGCCTATAAAGGACACTTGTCTATAAAGGACATGCCTATAAAGGACATTTGTCTATAAATGACATCTGCCTATAAAGGACACTTGTCTATAAAGGACATTTGCCTATAAAGGACATCTGCCTATAAAGGACACTTGTCTATAAAGGACATTTGCCTATAAAGGACACTTGTCTATAAAGGACACTTGTCTATAAAGGACACTTGTCTATAAAGGACATTTGCCTATAAAGGTCACTTGTCTATAAAGGACAACTTGTCTATAAAGGACACTTGTCTATAAAGGACACTTGTCTATAAAGGACACTTGTCTATAAAGTACACTTGTCTATAAAGGACATTTGCCTATAAAGGACATTTGTCGATAATGGACATTTGCCTATAAAGGACACTTGTCTCTAAAGGACACCACATAAATGACCTCTGTTTAAAGGACATCTGTCTATAAAGGACAGGTTCATCAAACTCATTTGTTGCTATTTACCACATAAATGACCTCTATTTAAAGGTCACCTGACCATAAAGGACACTTGTCTATAAAGGACATCTGACCATAAAGGACACTTGTCTATAAAGGACACTCTGCCTATAAAGGACAATTGTCTATAAAGGACATTTGCCTATAAAGGACACAACATAAATGACCTCTGTTTAAAGGACATCTGTCTATAAAGGACAGGTTCATCAAACTCATTTGTTGTTATTTACCACATAAATGACCTTGATTTAAAGGAAACCTGTCTATAAAGGACATTTCTGGTTCACCCCTTCATTGGTGTCCTTTGTATGTATGTTTGCCTGTATTACATGGAAACACCAGACTATTGTATATTCCTTGCCACTGTCTCATCTTCCTTTTGAAATATTGCATTGAGATACATTACATGAACATATAAACATTTGAAGAGTCTTGCCACTCTAAAAAACTTACCCTATGAGAGGTGGCTATGGCTGGTAACAATTTCTTGACCACTGTTTTCCATGATGGATGTCCAGAAAGTTTTCTGTCCCTAAGTGTAGACATTGACCTTCTTTAATATGGACGGCGTTTTACTTGTACTGGAGATTATACCCCAGTCTCTGCCCTCTCTGTCACAAACTGTAGTTACACAGACATTCAGCTACAAAAGTGAGAAAACTTGTTCATCAGGGTATCCCATCAATTGAGACATCAATATGTTGTGTAGCAGTTTTCACTCTATACTGAAACGCCCTCGCTCACCTTATACACAAATCTAATAAGTTCAGTCACTTGCTCCAATGCAAATGTGAACATACTTTAATAAATAACTGCCATGAAATGTATTTTAAAACGTATTGCCAGAGAATGTCTACTAAAAGATTATTTTCAAAGGTGGACAAATTTACAAATTACCTACAAATGGTTAAATCTGATCCTTCGTGACAGTTGGGAAACGTTGAGTTTTTTAAACTGAGATCAATCCATGTACAGCTGAGTGTTCAAAACACCAGTAACAATTACTAAGACAAATTGTAGCTAGCCAATCACAGGTAGAGATCACAGGTAAATGTCAATTTAATGTCTAGATCTATTTTTGAAGATCTAAAATAGATTTCTCAATAGTATTTTTACAATAAAAGCAGCAAAGTGGGAAACTTTGGACAAAGTAATTGCAATATGTGTATATACATTGAATTTAATCAATCCCTGGACATTTGTTTCTACTCAATATAAAACAATTATGTGGCTCTGCCTATGGTGTATCTTTATAAGGCTATCATGTCAGGGCACTTACATTTAGAAAATTAAAGGGACAATTCGCTCAGGCTAATTCTTTTACATTACCAAGAAGCAAAATATAGCACATAATGTATTGTTCTACATTTCTTATGAAACATATAACATAAAATATTGACAAATTCCACGTCATTGTTTAGTATTTCAATTAATTTTCGTTGAAATATCAAATCGTTGATCAATACGATTAAGTAGGTACAATATGGCCGCTGTACCCATGCATGAGCCAAAGTCACGCACGTTAAGCAAATAAACTACATAACCACCGAGAAGGTGATGAAATGGTTTTTAGGCAAGACAATTCACCTAATAAGGTAAACACACTACTGTCAGAGCGATTTGAACAGTTCTAGACAAAAGTTGCATTACTCTACGAGCAAGGGACAGGGTTCGGCATACAAGAAGTTCGACCACAATGTGTAATGGCGGACAGCGAGCGAGTTTGAACATCTACACACATGTCACAACCATGGGCTTTTCAGGCATATCACAGTAAAACCGAATAATCTAATTTCCATTAGAACTGGGTTTTTTTCCGAAATATGTACAAATTTTAATGTTCTCTTAGACTGAATTGTCCCTTTAAAAGAAGACCATTGATTTTACCATAAATATCCGATCAAACCTGACCTGGAATGCTCTAATTAAACTTGATGGAAAACTCTCGTCAAACATTGGGACCGACATTGCAATTAATCTATGTATGATTCAAAGGATTGTAAAAAAGTCTATCTGAATTTTTGATTTTCTGTTAATGTGTGCATTGTTGTTAGTTCATCTGCTAATGGGTATTCAACTGAAATGGTTCGCTTGTTTGATGGGTCTATGCCCGTGATCTGTTGATGATTTTTAATAAGTCCTTTCTATTTGTACCAGATTGCCGATGCAATGCGGCCAAATATCAAAGTATAACAGCTGTTTATGTAACGAAGCTGCGGTGCGCTTCGTTGCTATATATTCCGGAAATTATATTAACCGAGACTTTGGCGGGAATTTGCTGTGCACGAGATCTCGGGACTGCGCCGAGGCTTTCAGTTTTCTGCCGGGCCTTGAGAGGTGAGGGTTGTGTTTTTGAAACCTATGTAATTTTTATATATTTGTCGCCCATCCTTTCCCTAATTTGCTGTTATCGTATAGTATGGAAATGCATCAACATTACTGTGTGTGTATTTTTCGCTGTCAGTAGATATTTTTGCTATATTTTTGAGGTTGAAATACTTGTGAAATTGTGCAATGTCGGACTTAGCATGTCTCGCTTTTAGACGGGTTTCGATAGTAAGTAAAAGTCTTCACTCTTGTGTTGAGAGCCGTTGGTAGGCTGGAAAAGAGTGGGAGCCTCCTGTGTTGTGTTTCAGGGTTAACCGTTAAGGAGATATTTTGAGAATCTTCGCTGGAGAACGGTGTTTGTGAAATTGGAGGTTAAGCTATCGATAATCGGCCCGGTGTGTAGCGCCACGTGCTCGGTCTTTCATTGATGGGTAGGAGTTAATTCTGGTAGCGAAAACGTGAGAATATTAGCAGCAAAATTGTCCATTTCACAGTACTTCCCACTGAGCCACGCGGGTATTTTCTTGTTGTCACCTTTACACATGTTAAATATTAATAAACTGTTAAATGAATTTGATGTCGTCCATTGTCCATACTCACTAGTACCTTTGAATATTGTAGCGAGACATAGGAATCTGCAAGCTACCGCGGCTGTCGAACCCAGGGCAAAACAAATTAATTGTATCATTCTTACTCTACGCTAATGACTACGGTCGTAGCGAAACAAGTCGTTACAATTTGGAACCTCCGGCGGGACCCTAATTAACTAATTAATTGAATTTTTGACTGTTGACTTACTTACTCGTTTAGTTACTACGCTGTGTGACGAGTCCCTGTGTTTGTGAAATTTATACAGGTGTACTGTTTACGTTTCGGTTGAGCGGTTACGCTTGTGTGTATAATTTCTCAGATGTGAGCTATTTATAGCTTGCACTGTGTTTCTCTTATATTCTGGACTTTGTCTGGTTAGCTTGATTATTGAAACTTGTGTAGGCGTTTCACATTGGTACTGGTGAGAATATGGACAGTGCGGATTTGGGAAATGAAATTTAGACTTTACAATCCGTGTGAAAACTTTTAATTTTGGAGGCTCAGTGGGGATTGGTGTCGTGCAACAGGACATGGGGGAAGGATGGGCGACAGTATTACTGGGGAGGCCGCTCATGGGTAAAGGGGACTAAGTAGGATTTATTGTAGTAACTGATATGGGGTTAGAGAGTTTAATTTCGAAACAGATAAGGCCAGTGCTGAAAATACAAACTTGTAATTTGGATATTTGAGGGGTTGTTATTTAATAGTATTGATATTACAAGCTGATAGAGAGGACTAACATTTGTTGTTCAATTTTTTTTTTCATATCTGCTGTATACTGGTGCCCCTGACCTGGGGGGAGGAGCCAAGGAAGAGGACCCAGGCCCCTGTGTCATTGCTGGTGCCACAACGTCAAAGCGGTTTGGGGAAATGTGCACGGCCCTGCCTGGACCCAGACGTCCTTATTGTTATTCCGGAAGTACAAAGTGTGATATAAAGTGCCCGGAGGAACTTTGATGTGATAAGTGTCGGGACATTGGGGTGTTTTGGCCATGGTAACAATAACCCCCAGTACTTGATTCCAGGGAATTTCAGTGGTACACAAGGAGAACATTATAGTTTGGGCCCGATCGGGCAGGGTAATTACCCCGAACCGCGCAGCACAGGGGTCTGGAGGACACTGTGTCGACCCCTGAATATCCCTTCCCCCAGGGGGCATCAGAACTATTGGATAATGTGCATAGTGAACATTCAAATTTCAATGTATTGATAAGTATTCCTGAAATGTTCATATCTGTTTTATATTTTTTTCGTTTTGTTATTGGTAGGCTAAATATGGCTATAGTCATGTAGTGTTAGGTATAAATTGGGGGGGGGGGGGCTGTTTGTAATATTGTCTATATAATGGGGGTTGTAATGTAGGTGAACCGGGGGGGGTATATAATGTTAGGTGTAATTGGTGGGGGCGACCAGGGGCATTTAGTTAGGACTTGGTGTAGGTGTAGTTAGTTGGGGAGAAAGTCCAAGGACTTCTATTCAAAATTGTTGGGGTGGGTGTTTTTGGCTGTTAGGTATTCTGGCCACTGTGGGGACTATGGTTCTGGTGGTTAGAGTTGATACGACCAACACTGGGGTCTTGTACTCACGTGGTCAGACTTAATTAGTTTGGGAGGGGGCTATATAAGTAACGGGAAAAGTCTCTGGTCGACCCCAAATTTTCATTCGAGTTGGGTTAAGTAAAATCATAAGAGTGGCTTCCCCAGTCTTGTAGGATCGTTTAGGGCCCGGTGGAAAACTTTGTTTTGTTAATTGTATGTTTTTGTATTTGTGTACTTTTTTTTCCCCATAATGTCATATTTTTTTTCCTTTTGTTCTAAAGTCGTGTAAAAAGGAGGTGGTGTCCAAGGCAGAAAGAAAAATTATCTAAGGGTACTTTTCTGATTTTGGAATAGTCTTAAAGTATTAAGGAAATTTAACTTGGTTAAAAGACTCTTGGGACATTGTTCTGGTTTTTTTTTATATAAATGCTGGAATCTTGTGAAACCCACAAGGTTAATGACAGCAAGGGATTATTACGTTTATCTATAATCTTAAAGTTTTCGTGTACGGAGTTCCGGGACATGGAGCTTAAACTTTCTCTGCCTTGGAAAATTATTCAACTCTCTAAGTTATGTTTGGTGGTGTCTAACTTTGCACAGTGGAAGGTGTAACGCGTGCAAATATATATGTTAGGGGTAAAATCAATTGCTGATTGATGTCCATTTCATAATAACAATTATTATGGTCTCACCATGGCCATTGTAATACTCGACAACATCTTCTAATATACATTTATTGCAAAAGTAAGCAAGAGTGCCTGTTACAATTCTTTTAGCACCCATTTCTGCGCTGAAATTCTCCAGTCTGCTCCGAGGTCACTTGGCATTGTACATACGTCGGGTGGTAGTACAAAATATATATATACGAGGCATCTGCAGTTGATTGCTAGGGCTGTAAAACAAGTATACAAAGAGAAAGAAATACAAAAGAAAAGAAATGAAAAACAACCATGCCCTAAGCGCTATATATATATAATCACTACTGAACAGAAGTGATTGATGTACTTGTAGAGAAAATAAGTGATATTACAGGTGAGCTGAGAATTGAAGTTTGCTAGCCACCAGCTACTACCTATACCAAGGGCACATAACTCATGTGACTCTCTGAGCTGTCTGGGGGTTTCATAGCTTGTCTCTGACAATACTACATTTAAAGTGGAGGTTTTCGGGTACGTACCAGTGGTGTTACGAAATAAAGATATAATAATTGAATATCTGGGAAAAAAACCCTTAAAGATAAATAAAAGATAAGGAAATACTTGTGTAATTGGTTGAAAATGAAAATACGTAGATTTGTACAGGATTGCTTGATGAAATATAATACTTTCATTGTCTTAACCTCTGATGCGCTAGCATTGTGGTTATTTAGCAAGAATATCAATGTTGAACATCTTAGGGATAATTAATCGGTGATACTTGTACATGTTCTATACTTGTGATGTGATATAATTAATATTGTGTACTGGCATCGGGATGATTGTTATCTTTTTAAATCCCAATTCCACTTCAGGATAATTGTTATATAGAGTCCACCTCCTTTGTTTTTTTTGGTACCTTGTTGTACAATTGTTTTGTTTTGTTTTTTTGTTGTTGTACATGTTATGATGGAGATTTTGGCCAGTGAGGAACAATTGAAGGATAATGACATGTTCTAGCTCCTGTTTAGAATGGCCGCGGTATGTTGATGCAGTTCTCACATTATTATTTTTTCGGGCAGTAAGTTGTTAGTGGCTGCGGGTCGCATCCTGTCTAGGTGGTTGGGGGGACAATATAGGTAGTTTTTTTTTTCTTTTTCTTTTTCCTTAGTTGACGTTTCCTTATTAAGGCATTATTGTCTTTGTGCAAAATTTTGGAATTTTGTTTTTGTTTTTTTTTTCTTGGATTACCTCCCTTTATTAAGAGATGTTTGATTTTGTGAACTTAAGGTTTTTCTTTCCTTAAATTACCTCCCCTTGATAGGTTCTTTAAAATTTAGTTTGGTTTTTTCCATCCTATTTTTTTTTATTCTAGTTCAAGTTCGTGAACAGGATAGATAGCTTCTTTAAAATTTAGTTTGGTTTTTTCCATTCTATTTTTATTCTAGTTCGAGTTCGTGAACAGGATAGATAGGTTCTTTAAAATTTAGTTTTTTTTTTTTTCATTCTATTTTTATTCTAGTTCGAGTTCGTGAACTGGATACTTCCAAATTCGAAATTTGTGCATCTTGCTTTTGGCTTTAAATGTTTCAACTTTTGTTAGGAACTTTTTGGGTTGTTTTTTTTCCAAATTATCTCCCTTGGATCAGTTTTACGGCTACGGGTCGCAGCCTGTCTAGGTGGTTGGGGGGTATGTAACGAAGCTGCGGTGCGCTTCGTTGCTATATATTCCGGAAATTATATTAACCGAGACTTTGGCGGGAATTTGCTGTGCACGAGATCTCGGGACTGCGCCGAGGCTTTCAGTTTTCTGCCGGGCCTTGAGAGGTGAGGGTTGTGTTTTTGAAACCTATGTAATTTTTATATATTTGTCGCCCATCCTTTCCCTAATTTGCTGTTATCGTATAGTATGGAAATGCATCAACATTACTGTGTGTGTATTTTTCGCTGTCAGTAGATATTTTTGCTATATTTTTGAGGTTGAAATACTTGTGAAATTGTGCAATGTCGGACTTAGCATGTCTCGCTTTTAGACGGGTTTCGATAGTAAGTAAAAGTCTTCACTCTTGTGTTGAGAGCCGTTGGTAGGCTGGAAAAGAGTGGGAGCCTCCTGTGTTGGTTTCAGGGTTAACCGTTAAGGAGATATTTTGAGAATCTTCGCTGGAGAACGGTGTTTGTGAAATTGGAGGTTAAGCTATCGATAATCGGCCCGGTGTGTAGCGCCACGTGCTCGGTCTTTCATTGATGGGTAGGAGTTAATTCTGGTAGCGAAAACGTGAGAATATTAGCAGCAAAATTGTCCATTTCACAGTACTTCCCACTGAGCCACGCGGGTATTTTCTTGTTGTCACCTTTACACATGTTAAATATTAATAAACTGTTAAATGAATTTGATGTCGTCCATTGTCCATACTCACTAGTACCATTGAATATTGTAGCGAGACATAGGAATCTGCAAGCTAACGCGGCAGTCGAACCCAGAGCAAAACAAATTAATTGTATCATTCTTACTCTACGCTAATGACTGCGGTCGTAGCGAAACAAGTCGTTACAATATAACAGCTGTTTATATAATAAGTTGCTTGGTGCGAATAATTGGTATTTCTAAAAGAATAGATTTCATACGTGTGTACCATCGTGCTTGTTGTCAACCACATAAATATCTGTAATTTCATCCCAGCTTCGCCCAATGATCAGATGCACGTGTGGCTTCTGGCTTCCGCATGCTTCCCGCGCCAGCTTCCGTAGCTTCCGGATGTACGTCACAACATGCATGGCCGCCGCACAATACGTACGTCACGGAGACTATCGCGTACCCGGCATGCTATAGTTTTTGTTCTAAATGCGATACCATATCTGTCTAGAAATCTTTTGAGCTATAATATAAACTATTGCCTATAGTCTATATATAAGGCAATTTTTTTTTTAAAAAGCCTAATAATATAGGCAGGTTTAGCGGACTACGTATATAACAACTGTGTCATATACTAGTAAGCGTTTTGATTTATACAAATTGATTTGAGGACCAACCAGAGTGTGATTTTTAGACCCCTGAAACGTCGAAAAATGGGTGTATATAACCTCAGCATGACCTAGACTTTTATCATATTTGTTGGTCCAAATTGATAAAACGAATTCTCAGATCCATGTGGTTCAATAGCTACCCAAACTCTGGTCGACCAACACATTTGGTGGTGGTCATTCGACAAAAATATTTTTTAATAAAAAAAATATGAATTGTGACCAGTATATGCTCATATAACCGCTGACCTTGGTGAACCCCGAAAATTGGTTTAATCACTTTAACCAAAAGTTCTATTGAAAGGTGTACCGTCCCCCATCAATTTGGAAGCGATGAAGGACACATTAATTACTGATTATTAGTAAAGGTACCTCCTGTATGGTGTCCCGGGTCATTTAATGTGTTTAACATTGTTGGTGAACACGCACAGACACCATTATTTCTCCATTATTTAGTTACACCAATTTCGGTAGTAGGGTATACTTGTAGAATATTTTCAGAAGTGCTGTATCGCACGTAGAGGTATACGTACCAGGGCCCGGCACCATAAAACTATTCTCAGATAGGGTTTTTTCATCAAATATATGATTTTACAAGCTTGAGTAAAAGAAAATGTAGAGAAAGCTTTATGGTGCCGGGTCCAGGTTGCAATCCATGAAACGAATCAAAACGATGCTTTCTTCGCCTACAGGTATACTGTCCATCAGTAAAATGTAAACATTTCATGTTCTTTTTAGGTCACCGATCGCGACAACATGTCGCCAGTTTGACATCACATCACAAGGCATTTGTTTATGAGCAGAAGAGTTTAGTATGGACTGGATTGTGAACCGCCCCGGGTCCTCTTCGGGCACCATTAAATTGTTTTGTACTTTCTATGGTAGGCGTAGTGAAAAAAAAGACACCGAGGGCTTGGGGAACCTACAAGAACATTCGGGCAACTATGTATACGGTTCTATCTGGACGCCAGGATATCAAGGGCTTGGGGATCCTACAAGAACATTCGGACAGCTACAGTTCTATCTGGACGCCAGAATACCAAGGGCTTGGGGATCCTACAAGAACATTCGGACAGCTACGGTTCTATCTTGACGCCAGAATACCAAGGGCTTGGGGATCCTAAAAGAACATTCGGACAGCTACGATTCTATCTGGACGCCAGGATATCAAGGGCTTGGGGATCCTACAAGAACATTCGGACAGCTACGGTTCTATCTGGACGCCAGGATATCAAGGGTTTGGGGATCCTACAAGAACATTCGGACAGCTACGGTTCTATCTGGACGCCAGGATATCAAGGGCTTGGGGATCCTACAAGAACATTCGGACAGCTACGGTTCTATCTGGACGCCAGGACATCAAGGGCTTGGGGATCCTACAAGAACATTCGGACAGCTACGGTTCTATCTGGACGCCAGGATATCAAGGGCTTGGGGATCCTACAAGAACATTCGGACAGCTACGGTTCTATCTGGACGCCAGAATACCAAGGGCTTGGGGATCCTACAAGAACATTCGGACAGCTACGGTTCTATCTGGACGCCAGAATACCAAGGGCTTGGGGATCCTAAAAGAACATTCGGACAGCTACGATTCTATCTGGACGCCAGGATATCAAGGGCTTGGGGATCCTACAAGAACATTCGGACAGCTACGATTCTATCTGGACGCCAGGATATCAAGGGTTTGGGGATCCTACAAGAACATTCGGACAGCTACGGTTCTATCTGGACGCCAGGATATCAAGGGCTTGGGGATCCTACAAGAACATTCGGACAGCTACGGTTCTATCTGGACGCCAGGATATCAAGGGCTTGGGGATCCTACAAGAACATTCGGACAGCTACGGTTCTATCTGGACGCCAGGATATCAAGGGCTTGGGGATCCTACAAGAACATTCGGACAGCTACGGTTCTATCTGGACGCCAGGATACCAAGGGCTTGGGGATCCTACAAGAACATTCGGACAGCTACGGTTCTATCTGGACGCCAGAATACCAAGGGCTTGGGGATCCTAAAAGAACATTCGGACAGCTACGATTCTATCTGGACGCCAGAATACCAAGGGCTTGGGGATCCTACAAGAACATTCGGGCAGATACGATTCTATCCTGAGACCAAGGGCTTGGGAATCCTACAAGGACATTCGGACAGCTACGATTCTATCTGGAAGCCAGTATACCAAGGGCTTGGGGATCCTACAAGAACATTCGGACAGCTACGGTTCTATCTGGACGCCAGGATACCAAGGGCTTGGGGATCCTACAAGAACATTCGGACAGCTACGTCTCTCTGGACGCCAGGATATCAAGGGCTTGGGGATCCTTCAAGAACATTCGGGCAGATACGATTCCATCTGGAAGCCAGTATACCAAGGGCTTGGGGATCCTACAAGGACATTCGGACAGCTACGGTTCTATCTGGACGCCAGGATATCAAGGGCTTGGGGATCATACAAGAACATTCGGGCAGATACGATTTTATCTGGAAGCCAGTATACCAAGGGCTTGGGGATCCTACAAGGACATTCGGACAGCTACGATTCTATCTGGAAGCCAGTATACCAAGGGCTTGGGGATCCTACAAGAGCATTCGGACAGCTACGGTTCTATCTGGACGCCAGGATATCAAGGGCTTGGGGATCCTTTAAGAACATTCGGGCAGATACGATTCTATCTGGAAGTCAGTATACCCAGGGCTTGAGGATCCTACAAGAACATTCGGACAGCTACGGTTCTATCTGGACGCCAGGATATCAAGGGCTTGGGAATCATACAAGAACATTCGGGCGGATACGATTATATCTGGAAGCCAGCATACCAAGGGCTTGGGGATCCTACAAGAACATTCGGACAGCTACGGTTCTATCTGGACGCCAGGATATCAAGGGCTTGGGGATCCTTCAAGAAGATTCGGGCAGATACGATTCCATCTGGAAGCCAGTATACCAAGGGCTTGGGGATCCTACAAGAACATTCGGACAGCTACGATTCTATCTGGACGCCAGGATATCAAGGGCTTGGGGATCCTACAAGAACATTCGGGCATATACGGTTCTATCTGGACGCCAGGATACCAAGGGCTTGGGGATCCTACAAGAACATTCGGACAGCTACGGTTCTATCTGGACGCCACGATATCAAGGGCTTGGGGATCCTACAAGAACATTCGGGCAGATACGATTCTATCTGGAAGCCAGAATACCAGGGGCTTGGGGATCCTACAAGAACATTCGGACAGCTACGATTCTATCTGGAAGCCAGTATACCAAGGGCTTGGGGATCTTACAAGAACATTCGGGCAGCCACGGTTCTATCTGGACGCTGTGACAGCAAAGAAACGCGTACCGCCTTGAAATAAGAAGTCATCCGTTTGGTTTATTATCCCAATGACAGCCGTCATATCACCAAAGAAAGTATCATTGTTGAACACTCCGTTTCCCTAAAGAAATCCATTGGAAATCGCAAATGCAAGATGAAACCAGCTTCAATCATCTGGCTTTGAAAAAAAACCGGATTTATTTCGAAAGACACAAGACTCATGTTTGCAGTCATCAGCAACGAATCTGAACTTGTGATATTGTATTTTTTATCTTCTTTTTTTCTGATTTCGTTTTTCTTTGATATTATTAGCAATGTAATTCACTTGAGCACCTACCCCTGCAAGAATGGACAGCTATTTCTGTTGTCGCTATGCCGAGAAGTATCCCAACAACGTTTGAAAGGCCATAGAATACCTTTGGTCATTTTTTTCGGATTTCCTTTTCCTTCGATGTTATTAACGACGTAATTCATTTGAGCATCTATCCCTGCAAGAATGGACTTAGAATTCTGTTGTCACCTTTCCACAAGTCCATCGCCACATTTGAAGGGCCATAGTATGCCTTTACATTCATTTATTTCCCCGATAGTCAATGTAATGTTCCTTCACATATGTAAAAAATATTACCAACAAGTAAACCGCGTCAAATTAAATGGTAAAGACTATTGTTTTAATATGTTAATGAGCTCCTAGAGGAAGTTGAATTTTCGGGAAATATTTAGTTATTAGTACTAGACCCAAAGTTTCTGACAGTCTGATTCACTTATAGTATTTTGATAGTCGTTGTAGGTGCACAGGTAACGAAATATCTAGCGAATCTGGTAAAGTTAGACCCTTCGGACTATTGATATGGTAAAGTTAGACCCTTCGGACTATTGATTTGGTAAAGTTAGACCCTTCGGACTATTGATATGGTAAAGTTAGACCCTTCGGACTATTGATATGGTAAAGTTAGACCCTTCGGACTATTGATTTGGTAAAGTTAGACCCTTCGGACTATTGATATGGTAAAGTTAGAACCCTTCGGACAATTGATCTGGTAAAGTTAGACTCTTCGAACACTTGATCTTTTGATCTTGTAAAGTTAGACCCTTCGGACAATTGATCTGGTAAAGTTGAGAATCGCGCCCAGTTATTCAAAAGCTGAGTAGGCTATTAATATTCAAATCATAACAAAATGATCTCTTGTAAAACTAACGTAAACAATTCATAAACCTTTGTGAGATTTCATTCTTTGCCTACGTGCCATTTTTAGGGAAGATATCACAAATTTTGCAGCAAATAACGAGACATGAAAAAATGTATAATGTGAATTGTGAATTGGACAGTCACAGAGTCATTTTGTGAACAACCGGGCCCAGATAATCAGAACCCTTTGGACTATTGAGAATCTGGTAGTCAGAACCATTCCGACTAATTAGATGCTTAATATACAAATGTATAAATGTGTATACATCAACTGTACATTACAAGTACGAATATTTCGTGTTTAAACATGTTACATAGCTTCAAGAATACCAATCCCTATACATTTTCCTATATAAATAGGGTGTATTTCGGACAATCAATACTCTGTAAAAAAAACTTGGCTTGTCATCCATGCAACATTCGAAATACATGTAACATGCAACATTAGAATCAATGTTCCTGACTATTTCCACTTTCAGATACAGTACCACAGGCTTTTGAGACTGTAGTTATACAGATCCCTGGAACTATAATTATAAGTCAGTAATGTACAATCGCATAGAGTTCTACGTGTCCTTTTTTGTAACTATAGAATCAGCTAATACAACTCTGACATGAAAAATTATTATTGTACAAAACTGAATGGAGGAGTACGACTGTTGAATAAATAATTAACGGAGAAATATAACAGTATTTTATATGATTTAATGTAATATTAACACGCATTGTAAAAACAGAATGGTTGATATGGAGTGAACTATCAATATGAATTTATATAGGCCTATACACCTTCTTTATTGTAAGTTATAGAAGTTATAGACTACCAATAACTAATAATTAAACTTAATAATATCAAATATTAAAAATCAATTTTAGAAAATCGTTGTAAAACCAACATTAAAAATTATATCACAACTCTTGGCTACATATATACACACACGCACGCTACATCATTGAACAATGTCTTGGCTCGAAGTCTCTGTTTATCGATTCCAGATCGGCCGTGTGTTGAGCACACAGACTTGGTTCCATATTGATTTTTCTCCTGATGAGCTAACTGTACAAAATTGTAATAGAAATATTGCTTCTGGAAATAGTTTTTAAATAGTACAGTTTATCCGTTTTGATATGCTCGAGGTTCATTTTCGGGTCTCCTGGTTTGATTTTGGTTATGTTAATACTGTTGTTGTTTTGAATCAATGGAGCAGTGAACACGTTGGCTACAGTGGGTATAACACCAAACTAAACATGATCATTGTCGATACAAACATGGCGGGATGTTCCCAATAAACATGTCCGGAACCTTGGCCACTTGTAGTGTCCTTCGATTTGTCGAAAAAGAAACAGTTTTTCTCTTCTCTCGTGTTGACTTTGTATGATCTACTTTTACAGAAATCCCTCCCGTTGGTATACAGTTGATTTACTCTAGAGCCTTTCAGAATAGCCGTCCCACAGGCAACGTACCATTCATCACAGAAGTCCTCACATACCCACAGGTTTTCCTGTATATAAAAAAGATTCTGCGTAGGTGCACATATATAGCACATCAGGTAATTCGTGTATTGTTGACAGGCTGGGGATGCTCCGGGAAGACTTTTTACCTGTCCAAACGTCTCGGCTATCTCCTCTTGCATGCAGCAACTATTCTCTTTGAACCATGTACAGTTTTTCAGCGTTGGTTGTGGCTTCGGTGCTCTGTTATTAAAGAAAGAACAATATTCCAGCACTTCTGCTTCCGAACATGCGACCATGACAAATGTAAAAGCGAAAGTCGCTAAATATCCATACATCCTGGCGTTTGTCAAGTCACCATCGAGCATACAATAAACTCCCAGCGTCAGCAGACGGAACCAGTGCCTTGGCACATCGATATTTCGAATCGTTGTGCAAGTAAAATGTAGCGGAAGAATTCGCGTTTTGAAGAAGAGTTTAGTGTTTGGCGGGATACAACTAGTTTTTTAAAATATTTATTTTACCACCCCTAAATCATTACTTTGGGTCTTTTTGACGATGTGAAAAGCTCTAAATTTGAAGCCGATGCCCGGAAGAGAGCCTATCCAGAGACTGATCATCCTCGATATTCCAGGGATTACTTTCACGGTCGTTGATTTATATCCACCCATAGTCTATCGCATATTAAAACTGAATTCGGGAGAAAAGAATAACCAATCACAGGTCTGCAGAGATTTTCATTAATGTACATCAAACGAATCGAATAAGACGGGTACACTTTGATTGACTGTGTTGATTTAAATTTGGGCGTTGCTCTTGATTAACTTCCAATAAAAACATTCGGACACAAAGGATTCTGTAAAGGAGAAACGCCTCAAACAATGGAATAGTCAAGATAATGAATTGTTCGAGGCCCGTAACTCGTATTTCAAACATGGCACAGAATGTCCCTGGTACTTTCCACTATTACACTGAGTATTGTTTAACTATTCCACAGCTCCAGGTTAACCCTAACTACATATTTAAACCTTGAGAAATATTCATGATTCATATCATTATCTCACTCGGAGAACAAGGCTCATGATTTGCATGATTTTTTTAAAGATCCATGCACGGTACTATACGGTACTCACACTGAAACATTTACTCAGTTTAGTTTTCACTGTTCAACATGGAGGACCATAAATATGTAACTCTGTATCCAGATTTAACACAGTAGTGATGATTTGTGGATATACAATGTAAATATGAAGTGTTTGGGCAAAAATCTTTCCCAGTGCAGCACAGGCCTTAGAGGGAGCTAATCAAAATATAGGGAGAAAAATAAAATAAAAACATCTATTTTTCCCACATATACACACAAAAATAGTGAAATCATGTGGCAAAAGAGTGTGTTTTTCCTTCGGAAATATCTTCATGAAAGGTGTTGGGATGTAAAGTTTTGAAGATGCCATTTTTATGGAATATGAAGTGATTCAGATATACGAAATATGGAAAAAATCATGTCAAACATCTGGGTTTTTTTTTCATTTTCGCAGAAAATTCAGCATTTGTCTCATGGAATTAATCTTAATATTCTTTTTTTCTGGATCTGTTAAAGTTAATTCTTTTCTGGGTTAAGGATACAGTGGCTGTGAAAGAAATGATAAAAAAAATTTTCGGAATGAAGTGATGAAAATTGTATATATCAGTTTTATGAAAATAAATCACGACAACGTTGACAAGTTAATCTTTATTCCATTTTTCCGTGGATTTAATAAATGAGGATGTATTTCTGACTACATGCTAAGACATGTTCACTAGTCAATACTTTTACCTGCAACTGTGGAAAATTTACCTTTTCCCGTGAAATAGTTCACAAACTATTCCACAGCAAAAGGTAACTATTCCACAGTAGTAGTTGATAATAGTAGACTTTGCACCGACTATACCTCAAGCTTTAAAAATAGATGACATCACATCCATGTTTCAAATATGGATACTGTGATACAAAGGGCTTGATGATCTAATAAAACCTTTAGAACAGCTAAAGTTCGATCAAAATGACCTGACTAGCACCAAATGACGATATTCTATTAATAGCACCGCCTAGAAGTAACACGACATCCAAACGGTCTGTGGTTCCAAAGCCTTCGTCATATCATCAAAGAAAGTATAACTATTGAACACTGCGTTTGCCGGAAAGAACAACCCTCGGGAATCGCATCTGGAAGATGAAACAACTTCAATCGTCTTGCTTTGCAAAAAGACTGATTTATTTTGAAAGACACAAGACTCATGTCTGCAGTCGTCAGAAACTAATTTGAACTTGAGATATTTCTTTCAAGTGTATGTCATCAACGATGTCACTCATTTGAGCGCCTTGGTCCTACAACTTTTGAAATGCTATAGAATACATTTAGATTAATTTAATTTGCCCAGATATAAACAATTTGCCAGTAAGTAAACCACATCAAATCAAATGACTATTATCGTAATTCATAATATTTTCAAGGGTTCCCTAGAGGAAAGTAAACCATAAGGAAATGTTGAGTGTACTAACCCGAAAGTTTCGGACAATCTGGGACACTAAGTCTTTTGTCAGTGGTTGTCAATCCACAGACAACGAAATATTTAGCGAATTTGGCCAGTTCCCATCTAGTTTTACTTGGAATGGCAATGTGAGAGGGTAGAGACATTGCGATATTATTATTATTATTTGTCTTTTTTTGAGGGGTGCGTTTTTCGTTTTAACACTTTATTTGTTGTAAGAACATCTTTTATTTGTGTTCTTCTTTAACTCTAGTTCTCTCTCCAGTTTCGGAGCGACAAAAATGTTTTTTTCGGTGGCGGCAAATTAACTTCACCCTCATGGTCGACTCTAACAATGCCTATCTCGCCATTTGCAATTTTCTGGAAAAGGGCTAAGGACCAGGGTCCTCTAAAGAAAATTGTGAGTATATATGGATATAAGAGGAATATGAGAAGATGCTGCAAAAGTAATTTCACTATGATTTGTCTGAAACGAAACAGATGACAGGGGTGTACCTGGTGTACCAGCTATAGTTACAAATTAACAAGACATAGATGGAGCTGGGAAATCGCCCAGGTTGTTCGAGCAAAGTGGATACAGGAGGAGCCAGAGATGATGAAGAAATCGGTAATGTAGGTGAAAACGAAACGGGTGGCAAATGCGTGTCAGTTGAAGTAGCAGATGGCTGGTGTAGAGGAGTTGGGGGACAAATTCAAATACTGAACCGACTATACAAGTATTGGAATGCTCGTAAAAACTTGGGTCATGCGTGCCTGAAAACAGAAGTTTCACCTCTCTGATCCTGGAATAAATGCTAAAAAGTCACAGTACGGTCTCTTGTATTTGTTTTAAACCGGTCTTGAAATAACATCGACATGCAAATTTCAATATGTGCATGTTTTAAGGTCAAATTGCATTACTTAGAAATATAAGTTATCTTGTATAATCAAAAGAATATACAGTTTAGTGTATAATTGGTATGTTTTGGATCTGCATTGCTCGGTGAACATCTTGTCTTGTCATAAATACGCCATTGTGATATGCATTCCATAACAATAAATCAATACTCTCGGCCATCTGTGGCTTTAAGAAGTTCATGTAAAGTGACTATTACAAACGGTTAAGTTTTTTTATGGTATTACTTAATGCTACTTTGACTTTGGTGCAAAATGGGTTGAGAAATACGTCTGCTAAAATTTAATGTAAAAATTAGCGGAGAATTAAAAGCAGTATTCCACATGACTTAATGTAACAGACTTTGAACAGCTTCTGGGCAATATGGACATCGCTGTTACAAATGTACACCAGTTACCTCCAGAAGTGCCTGGCTTTCTGAACATTATTGATTGTAGATTTGAATCGTTCGGACACAGCGATGCACGAATTCCGATTGAGTTGAAAATGAGGATGCATTCGGTCGAATCGCGATCGTGTGGAAATCCCTAAAGGTATCTTCTCTCATAGGGGTATCGGTGATGTTTGTGTATTGGGAGATTTGATGCCGTCGACTAACCTGTCGATGGTTCTTTACCAGGAGACGCTCCAGACATAGATGGAGCTTGGAAATCGCCCAGGTTGTTCGAGCAAAATGGATACAGGAGGAGCCAGAGATGATGAAGAAATCGGTAATGAAGGTGAAAATGAAACGTGTGACAAATGCGTGTCAGTTGAAGTAGCAGATGGCTGGTTTGGAGGAGTTGGGGGACCAATATCAGATACTGAACCGACTACAGAATTATTGGAATGCTCGTGCAATATTGGGCCATGCGTGTCTGAAAACAGAATGAGCAAAAAATGCCATAATCATAACTATCAAGAATTTATGTAATACTATGATGTGCTGGGCAATGTTAAGATATATACTTATCAAATGAATATAAGTACCAAACTGAAATGTCGTATCGCTCTGCCGGGTAATCAAGCACCATTATAATAAGTTTTTACAGGAAAGATTTACATGAAATGTCACCAGGAAATGTCGAGTCTATAATTGTTGGTTTTACACAGGAAATGTCAACAGTCTACAATTTTAGGTTTCATAGGGCAGCAGCACTGTCCCCAAAATCAGTCTGGTTGTTACCATCGTCAAGAGCACGTAACATCTCTCCTACACCGGCTCACTGCCTATGATATCCAGCTTGTTCCTGTTGTTGGTAACTTAACCATGCCATTCGTTAAGCTGTCTTTAAATATATCAACCAGAAGAATTGACTCTTTACTTCTGACCGGCTACATTTAAAGTTTGTGATAAGATTATGCAAAGCTGCTGAATTGGGGAATGCTACCAACAGAGTAAAGTCACTTCGAATACATCTTCGATACTTCAGGGGGTTCCGATCATTTACGATCGCTACACATCTGGACTATCTCATAGTAAAACTGAAGGCAGCTCATAGGAAAAAATCTGAACCAATCACAGGCCTGCGAAAAAATCATTTAAGACTACAGAGAGAACGGCGCCCAACTTCAAAGCCACAGTCGACCACAATGTACCGTTAGACGGCTCTCAAATGTAAATCAAAGGCCTAAATTACCTTTACTGTTCTGCAGTCTCCAGTTCTACTATGAGATAGTCCAGGGGTGCAGAAATCGTAAGTTATCGAAACCCCTGCAGTATCGAGGATGATTTGAATATATGTAGCTCACTATGATACGAATAGGAGAAACACCGAAAACTATGGAATAGTCAAGATAATGAATTGCTCTTGACTATTTCACAGTTTGAGGTGTTTCTCATACTTAAAACATGGCACTGAATGGGGCCGCGGTGGCCGAGTGGTTAAGATGTCCCGACATATTACCACAAGCCCTCCACCTCTGGGATGCGGGTTCGAATCCCATGTGGGGCAGTTGCCAGGTACTGACCGCTGGCCGGTGGTTTTTCTCCGGGTACTCCGGCTTTCCTCCACCAACAAACCTGGCACGTCCTTACATGACCCTGGCTGTTAATAGGACGTAAAACTAAACAAACCAAACCAAACATACTTAAAACATGGCACTGAATGTCACTGGTACTCTCCAGTCTCCACTATTACACTAGGTATTGTTCAACTATTCCACAGCTCCAGGTTAACCCTTACTGCCTATCCTTACTGAGACCTATTTGTGATTCTTTTATTTACTTCACTCGGAGAACAAGGTTCATGATTTGCATGATTTTTTTTGAAAGATCCATGTACGAGTACTATATGGTACTCACACTGAAATATTTACTCAGTTTAGTTTTCGCAGCTCAACATGGAGGACCATAAATATTTAGCTCTGTAGATTTATGGATATAAATTTGAGGTGATTTGGGAAAAAATCCTTTTCCATCCATCACAGGCCTTAAAGGGAAGAAAAAACAACCAAAGATTCCCCCAATATTTTGGATATATATATATATAGATACACAAAATATCATGTAGCAAAATAGTGTTTTTTTTTAAGTATTCCTTTGGAATTATTATCTTCTTGAAAGGTGTTGGGATGTAGATTTGTTTGATTGATGCCAATTTTATGAAATATGAAGTGATTTGGATATACAAAATATTGATAAAAAGCAATGCAAGCATCCGTTATTTCATTTGGGCAGAAAATTCTTCTCTCTTCTGGATTTGTTCAAGTGAATTCTTTTCTGGGTTATGGACACAATGGCTGTGAAAGAAAGTGATGAAAATTGTATACATATATATATACATTTGTATGTATATTGGTATTATGAAAATAAGTTTACAAATACTTCACAATAACGTTGACATACCTGGGTTGATCTTTAATCCATCTCTCCGAGGATTTAATGAATGAGGATGTATTTCTGACTACATGCTTAGCTATGTTCACCAGTCGCTACATTCATCTTCAACTGTGGAATAGTTACCTTTTTCCGTGGAATCTTTCACAAACTATTCCACAGCAAAAGGTAACTATACCACAGTAGTAGGTGATAATAGTAGACTTTGCTCTGACTATACCTCAAGCTATAACAATAGATAACATCACATCCATGTTTTAAATTACCTTAATCAATGTTAATGCAACACTGACATGAAATATTATTCTAGTACAAAATGGGTTAAGGGATTCGATAATAAAGAATCAACGGAGAAATAAAAACAGGATTTTATATAATCCAATGTAATATGTACATGCATTGTGAAAACAACAAAAAATTATGATAATTGGGAGAGCTAACTATATGAATATACATATGCATTTGGCATTAATTAAATTTAAAAATTGATATTAGAAAATCGTTGTAAAACGAACATAAAAACCTACATCACAACCCTTTCTACATGTACACACACCTACATTATTGAGCAATGTTTTGGCTCGAAGTCTGTTTATTGATCAAAGGCCAGTCGCGTGTTTGGCACCATATTGATTTTTTTTCTAATGAAGGTTTCCGTGCACAAAGTTGTACTTTTATAACAGAAACATTGCTTCTGGAAATATTTCATAATATCGGGCGAAAGATTTTTAGTAGTGTATTTCAGCCGTTTCGTGATGCTTCAAGTTCATTTCAGGTGCTTTTTTCGGTTATACTTTTCTTTTTTGGATCGATAAATGGAATGGTAAACACACCAACACACACACGCTGGCTACAGTGGGTATAACACCAAACTAAACATGATCATTGTCGATACAAACATGGCGGAATGTTCCCAAAAAACATGTCCAGAACGTTGTCCGCTTGTAGTGTCCATCGATTTGTCGAAAAAGAAGCAGTTTTTCTCTGCTATTGTGTTGACTTTGTACGATCTACTTTTACAGAAATCTCTCCCGTTGGTATACAGTTGATTTACTCTAGATCCTTTCAGAATAGCAGATCCGCAGGCACCGTACCAAGCATCGCAGAATTCCTCACATACCCACAGGTTTTCTTGCTTATAAAAGAAATTCTGGTAGGGTGCACAAATATAGCACATCAGGTAATTAGTGTATTGTTGACAGGCTGGTGATGCTCCGGGAAGACTTTTTACCTGTCCAAACGTCTCGGCTATCTCCTCTTGCATGCAGCAACTATTCTCTTTGAACCATGTACAGTTTCTCAGCGTTGGTTGTGGCTTCGGCGCTCTGTTATTAAAGAACGAACAATATTCCAGCACTTCTGCTTCCGAACATACGACCATAACAAATGTAAAAGCGAAAGTCGCTAAATATCCATACATCCTGGCATGTGTCAGGTCACCATCGATCACATCAATAATCCCCCAGCGTCAGCAGCCGGAACCAATACTATGTACGATATTTCGAATTGTCATGCAAGTAAAATATGGCGGAAGAATGTCGCAGTTTGAAGAGGCGTTCGATGTTTGGTGGGATTACACTATCATTTTGACTTGCTTTAGAATCTTTGTTTAATCGATTATGTTAATATTGCCACCCCTTTCATAGAAATGCAATTAGCTCTAGGGACCACGGGAATACGAACAATAGTTACAATTTGCTATCATAGTGCCTTATGATAAATCCTAGACGTACCTAGAGGTAGTTTTTTAACTGTTTTAGTTTAAACAATATTTATTCAAATATATACATACATATACACCAATACATACAGACAGCTAGGATGGGAAAACAAGCTTAGAGCTTATACTAATTCCTCTCCTGAAAAAAAAAGCACGGCGTTTTGACATGGACATATACACAATAACAGAACAACCAGTGAGACAATACATTTATACTTAAGTAGAGATATTTCTCTCTCTCTCTATATATATATATTTTTTTGGTAGTACATTAAGTGTTTAATATAGAAATATACTGTCAATAGACAATTAATTTTATAGTTACTTTTCAATTACTTTTCTATATGATTTACGTATACGTCTACTGCAGACATTTAAAATAATAATTTTGTGATAGTAAATGTAAAGTTATAATTATGAATTAATTATGTAGTTTGACAAGTTATATTGATTGAAACCCCAGTGAAAAAAAGAAAACTATACAAGGTATGAATTACTAAAATCTTTTACTGTAAAAGATGAACTTCTGTACCGAAACAAAAATTTCCTCGTTCATTTTATTTTCAAATGAAGGATCACCCCATAAAAGGATATTTAAATCGTCAACGATATTATATTTTGTGAATATACCAGAGAGATATTGGTGCCTAATGTCAGCATATTTGATGCAATTGAACAAAAAATGAAAGGAATCTTCTATTATAAAACCACATGCACAACGAGGCGAATCTATAAGATTTTTACTGTAAAGATGTTGGTTTAATATACTGCATTCTAGACGCAACCGAGCATGAAGTATTTGGTCTGATCTATTACCTGTGTTAAAATAGCTAATCGGTGTTCTTGTGATTTCAGTTTCAAAGTAGTTTTTGAGAACCTTAATAGAGGAATTTTCTCTTATATCTAATGGAAGTTCATTCCATGCACGAGTCGATGAAGGTAAAAAAGATTCATAATATAAATTTGTCCTTGTGCGAATTGTTTGATGCATATCTGATCGTCTAGTGTTGTATGTATGAATTGCGGTTGGTCTAGGGGGTAATATGGAGGAAAGATATGTTGGCGATGTGTTATGAACCATTTTGTGATATTGTAAAAGTTTATGTTTTCTACGACGTTCGAATAGCTTTTCCCATTGTGTGTCTTTATAAAGTAACTCTATTTTCGAAAGTTTGGTCCCCCTGTTATAATTCGGGCCGCTTCTGTTTGAACATTTTCTAACCTATCAATTAAGTATTTTGGTATATTGAAACTGTTTTAAATTGTTTTTAACCCAGCCTCCCAAAATGACATAGAATAATCCATGGACGTCTGTATATGTTTACTGCAACCTAACATTTATCCATTTCAAGACGTTCTCATCAAAAGTAAACTTTGTCCTTTCCTGTTGGTCATATTCGAAAAACCTTTCGTTATTAAACTTATCAAGTATTAGCTTCCCAAAAGGTTTAGTGGGCTACGCGGAAGCTTAACCATTTGGTTGTAAAGAATATGGAAATCAAACAACGATATGATGATATTGCTTAGCAATTTCAAATGTTGGATATGAAACCACGATCCGCGGGGTGTTTTGTCCAATTTGGTACAGAACACGCGTTCTATGTTGTAAAACGAAGTAAAAACAAGTCACGCTTATACATTATATGTACCTCATTCATGCCATTGGTCGAAAATATATAATTGTGTTACGGGTAACTAGTGATCACATGATTGAATGTTTACTTCCAAATATAGTGATTTCTCTGACCTGGTATTTACTATATATAATTTGGTCTTTTGACGGAGATCTTACGTTCTTTGTTATATATTCATCTGTTCTGAAAGCTAAAGCAGGTAAATATATATAAATTTAGAATTGCACGAATTTAGCCGGGAGTAGCCGATCTTCACTGATCCTAGATTAGACGGTTAGACCGATTGAATTTGTCAATTCGCATAATATCATTTATAGATAAAACGTGGAAATGACAGCTTTATAAGTCATATCAGTCCATTATTTACGGTAAAACAGTACTTATGTGCAAGTCAAAATGATATGCATGCAATATATAATAACATTTTCATGTCAAAATATTTTCAAATAAATCATTTTTTCCGAAAAATGGCAAGCAAACTATCACTATATTTGGAAGTAAACACACAATCACGTGATCACAAGTTACCCATAATACATTTCTATATTTCGGCCAATGGGATGAATGAGGTATAACCACGTGACTTGTTTTACTACGTTTTTACTACAAAAATATATGCAAATAGTGCCAAAAACATATTTATACCTCCCACTCTCTACTTTCTCTGTGTACTTTAACTCTTCCTACTCTATTTCCTATCCCGTAAACAAAGTTATATTATTCGTGGAGGTACGTTGAGTCCTTAAACTTAAGCCTTATATTTATTAAATTCATAAAGTGGTTCCCGACTATGGAGGTAAAACCACGTCCCGGACGGATTTTTAGCCCAAAGGTTGAACCTGTAATGAAAGTTTGTCACCGTATGCCTTTTTGTAAGTGTAGCGGAGGTGTAAATAATTTTATACATGTATATGGACAGGGCAAGCTAACAAGTTAAACTGGTATCCCAATGTGCATTGTACGGTGGCTGATTTATGCCATTTCGTCTTTTCGTCTTTTCGACCCGAGAAGACGAAAACTAAATATCTTAATTCTCGTCTTTTCGTCTTTTCGCCCCGAAAAGACGAAAATTAACAAATTTAAATTTCGTCTTTTCGCGGCGAAAAGACGAAAAGACGAAAAGTCAAACACGAAAAGACGAAAGTGAAGCACGCTAATTAGCGCCTTTAATTTTCGTCTTTTCGCCTTCAAAAATCTCGTCTTTTCGTCTTTTCGCCCCGAAAAGACGAAAAATTAACAAACCTTAATTTTTCGTCTTTTCGTCTTTTCGCCTGAAAAAATACAAATTACAGATATACTTTGTCATCTATCATATACGACGGAGATTATAATGTAATTTCTAATGTAAAATTATGATGAAGACCATGTCATGTATGTAGTCAAAATGTGTTTTCAAATAATACACAGTACCTTGTACCTACTGATTGACTGTTATAATTAACTGTATTTGAGCAATTTCTTGGTACAAGTCCTTTCCTTTAAACTCAAAGTCTTCACGAGTTGTCTTTCATAAATTATTTTGTTAACAAGTTTATCCGTGGTTCAAACGCTTTCAAATAATACCCGCCGACAACTTTTTTTTCCAAGTTGTGTAGGGGAGGCAACTCCTGTAAGTGCTATGTTTAGCATCTTAAGTTCATTATGGTCCTTACATATACACGGCAATGTTTTGATAAGCGTAATTGCTAAAGAGGGCGATTAGAACACAAAAAATAAGATATTAATGAATTTTAAAAAAATGTATCAATCACGCTAAAGGATTTGCGGAATGATGAATCTGTTAGTGGCACGTGGCATATGCCACGTGTGAGAAATCTACGTAACTGCTGTAAACAAACATGTTGACTTCTGTTTTAAAACTTCTAATCTTAGTTATTGATGAAGATACTTGTAATACTATCAATTTAATAAATCGATTGTTATCATAAACTACTTTGATGCTTCTATATTGAACAATTAAGTCAATATTAAGATAAAAAGATTTCAAAATGACTTCCACACCAGACCGGAAGGCGAAAAGACGAAAAGACGAAAATTAAGGTTTGTTAATTTTCGTCTTTTCGGGGCGAAAAGACGAAAAGACGAAATTTAAGGTTTGTTAATTTTCGTCTTTTCGGGGCGAAAAGACGAAAATTAAGGTTTGTTAAATTTCGTCTTTTCGGGGCGAAAAGACGAAAAGACGAAAAGACGAAAATTAAGGTTTGTTAATTTTCGTCTTTTCGGGGCGAAAAGACGAAAAGACGAAATTTAAGGTTTGTTAATTTTCGTCTTTTCGGGGCGAAAAGACGAAAAGACGAAAATTAAGGTTTGTTAATTTTCGTCTTTTCGGGGCGAAAAGACGAAAAGACGAAAAGACGAAAATTAAGGTTTGTTAATTTTCGTCTTTTCGGGGCGAAAAGACGAAAAGACGAAATTTAAGGTTTGTTAATTTTCGTCTTTTCGGGGCGAAAAGACGAAAAGACGAAAATTAAGGTTTGTTAAATTTCGTCTTTTCGGGGCGAAAAGACGAAAAGACGAAAATTAAGGTTTGTTAATTTTCGTCTTTTCGGGGCGAAAAGACGAAAAGACGAAAAGACGAGAATTTTGAAGGCGAAAAGACGAGAATCAAAGTCGCTAATTAGCGTGTATCACTTTCGTCTTTTCGTGTTTGACTTTTCGTCTTTTCGTCTTTTCGCGGCGAAAAGACGAAATTTAAAGTTGTTAAATTTCGTCTTTTCGCCCCGAAAAGACGAAAAGACGAAAATTAAGGTTTCTTAATTCTCGTCTTTTCGGGGCGAAAAGACGAAAAGACGAAAAGACGAACTGGTATCCCAATGTGCATTGTGTACCTGGATCTATACATTATTTCTCGTGAGTTTTGTCTTACACGTGTGTCTGTGTTTCCTGTGTCGTGATTGGCTGTCTAGTTTCGGCAATTGGATAACCGGAACATGGACGTTAAGCCCCATATCAATTAATCAATATGCGTCTTTGCATTCATGAAACAAGTTTTTTTTATGAAAACCATAATTTTATTTCTTTGTTACTGTTAAAAAAGTTGTTTGCGGTGGGTATTTCAGAAGGACGTGGAGACTATACATTGACTTACTGAGTTTCGGTGTAATAAACAATAGATCCCAGAGGGATCTTGGCGCCCACCAAAGAATGATCTATGTCTGACAAACGAAAGAGGGATCTTTTCTCTGCTTTTCAAACTTTAACTACGTATTAATACATATGAAATCTGAGATCCTTTGAGTACTTTTTGAGATATATAACATTAGCAAACTTCAATTATCAAAATCCAAGATAGCTACCTGTCGCCCATCTTTTTGACCGATCAGTCCGAAAATGCAATATGCACAACTAAGGTCCTAGGGGAACTTATATGTTGATCAATCGGTCCAAAAATGTAGTATGCATAACTATACCCCTAGAGGAACCTGCACGTGCAATTTGACACATATCCCTTCAGTACTTTCTGAGAAATAGCGGTAACAAACTTCAATTGTCAAAATCCTAAATGGCGTCCTGTCGGCCATTTTGTTCACCGATCAATACCAAAATGCAATATGCATAACCAGGGAACTATGGGACCGTGCACATGAAATTTGAGACAGCTCCCTTCAGTTTTTCCCTTTTTGGGAAATAGTGGTAAATCTTATTGACGAATTGGTCCCAAAATGCAATATGCACAAAAGGGGCCCTATGAGAACCTACATATGAAATTTGAGAAAGATCCCTTCAGTACTTTCTGAGAAAGAGCGGTAACAAGAATTGTTAACGGACAGAATGACGGACCACGGACGAAAAGCGATTTGAATAGCCCACCATCGCTAAAATTGAAATTTTCACGGCTACTAAATTTCGCGGTCTGCATTTAAAGTTAATCTGGAGGAGTTTAAACTTTTGCCGGTAAGTTGGTTGATTTTACAACACTTTTCAATAAAACTGATGTATATAGTATAGTAATTCGCGGATACAAATATTCGCGAATTTAGTTTGATCGCGAAATTGGTGACAGTGAATCGCACGCCAAAAAATGGTGGCTCGCAGTATACGAAAGCCGATCGATTTGACTCATTTTGGTAGAAGACAAAAAAAAATCGAAATCAGAAATTTAATTCCGATATGGAAATTAATAGAATGAAAAGTAATTAGGCTTGCTATACAGACGGTCATTCAAACATTTAAAAAAAATCATGAAATCGAAGAATAAGGCAAAACAAATATTTGTCTGTTTAGGGTTACATTGGCCAAAAAAAATAGGGTCGGTAGGTCGGCTTATTTTTATTTTTGTGTCTTTCACTCTAAAACAACGGCTAGAACCGGAGTCTGAGATCGAAATCCCAACTTTTGATTTCTTTTCTTTGTAGAAAAGTGGAAAAGGTCGAGGTTAAAAAATTAGGGTTGGTCGAGTAATCCTTAACAGACACACACATATATATATAAATATTAAGTAGTATCAATATATAGATAAATGTTCAAAACCGTTAAAAACTGATCAGAGATTATTAATTTGAAGTAACATTACCTTATTTTTTTTTTTTTTTGCCTAAAGATACATGTAATGTTACTTCAAGTTAATAATCTCTGATCAGCTTTTAACGGTTTTGAACATTGATCTATATATTGATATTACTTAAATCACGTTTTTAATAGTTTACAACTCCAAAATCGTTACTTTGGGTCGTTTCGATAATGAGAAAAAGTTCAATTTTGAAGCATGTGCCCGGTGAGAGCGCGGTTAAAAAATCCGAGTTAAATTCAGTCCGGTCGTTGGGTCCTATTTTATTATTTCGCACATGCGCACTAAATGTAAACAGATCATGTTTTTTCTGCAAGAAGCGGTCGCGTATGGAGGGGTTCATTATCACGGGTACTTCTAATTATATGTGCTTTAAACACTTAACATCTGACCAGTAACATATATATTAGTTTCTGTAGTGTTCCGTAAACATAATGCCATGTAAATTTAAAGCAGATTCTTTATCATTTTTCCCGTTAAAATATTGCGCATTATCACTTTGTGACTTCGCTAACTATATGTTATCAAGATCTGCGATAGCGCACGTATTAGTGAGCTGATCAGGCGTACACGACTCACAGAGGCGACTTCGGGGATTAATAATTTATGTTACATAAGTTGGAATTGACGGATGGTGATAAACTAAAGAAGAACAAGAATTAGCAGTGATCGGGATCTCTTTTACAATTATATGTATGAAGGATAACTTTTATACCGTCCCCATTCACACGCAAGTATAGCCACTCTGGCCCTGACACCAGACTTAGACATTATCATAGTTGTCTGGTTTAGCGCCAGAGCGCTCTACTACACGAAAAGGTGGAATTCGTCGACACCATTTGGTATCGGGACAGGTCATATACTATTCAGACTGATCATTGAGAAGTCATTTTAAAATTGCCACCAGGACCACCAAATATTCAGCACTGCATGGTGGTTCCTAATTTTAGTGAACCTTCTTGCTAACAATTGCATTAAACATGATGATAAATTGATCTGCTTTATCATATTTGTTGATTTTTATGTGGTCCAATGGACCACCAGCTTGGAATCTTGGTGGTCCTTCTGATATTTTGGTTTTCTCTCGCAACATATGCATGTTCACCACAAATTATGACCTCTGACATGTACAGTGTACATATATATTTCTGGAAGGTTTGGCAAAAGAAAGGGGTTATCAACAATAAGAAAGAGTTTGATCTAGGTTCGTTTTAAGAAAGACTTGCTGTTTTTAAATATTTCATTTGAATGAATGACCTTACCTTTACTCATTTTTTTTTCGATTATAAACTTTGTAATATTTGCCACCATTTTCGTTTCAGTTCCTCCTGAATTGTGAACCTATATTGTAGATTACAATTTTCAAGAGATGCGGTCTGTGATCCATATCCATCATAACATGCAGGATAAATCAAGCTCCCCCTCTACCTTGGTGTGGCAACTGATCAACATCATCATGACAATTTTCTTTAGTTTGGCTGCCTTTGTAAATGTAGGTACATGTATACCAGTATTATATATTGAGTAGGTATTTCAACTGGTATTGTGTAGACTTAAATACCTTGTATTTAGTATTTAAGTCCTAACAGACCATGGTTTTACTTTTTAGTTGTAGTATATAAGAAGAACTGGTAGTATTGTCATAATCAGCTGTATTACAAGGTGAAACAACTACATAAGATGTATTCTGATTGTTCAGGTAATCTAAAAGTAAAAGTAGCCCTTAATGTATCAGGATTTTGTCAATGATCAATGTTAATTATTCTCTCAACATAACAGAAAAGAAAATGATGAGATACATGTACATCCTCAATACTCCAGGGGCTAATAAGGCAGTTCAGGAGGCACAGGTAATTTGATTCTTTGAAGTACATTAAAGGAATTGAGTACATTTTGTTTGACTGTGTTGCTTTGAAGTTTGGCTGTTAATCTGTCTCTGTTATGTTCAAAGACAGTCTCTACAGGCCTGTGATTGGTCCTCCTTAACTGCCTTCAGTTTTACTGTGAGAGGGGTGGATAAAATGTCAGTGATAGTAACCCATTGAGTATTAAGGATGGTACATATACTGTAATTACATTGTATTTTTATGAAATTGTATAGCAATAATGTCACTTTTATCTTTACTTAGCTTCACAATGATTTAACTGTATGATATTTGTCAGTGCCCCATAAAAGTATACAGTGTGTATCATCTTGATTACTGGTATCATTTTTTACAGTTGAATGATGATGATTGGTACATCTGGGTGGTGAGTATGTTGTAATCAAAATGAGGTTTCAAGAAAATAAAGAAGAAAATGTTCCAATTTCATATAGAAATAGTTAAACAAATTGTTAAAGATATTGAAAACATGTTAAGAGCTGACCTAATTAAACTACATTATATTTATCATATATACGATAATTGCATCATTTTTAAGTTCTAAGATTTTGTAGCATGGTCACTCAATCAAAGGGTGCTCTTCATATCTATGATATGAAGATTTTCATTGTGTATACAATTATTTTCATTTTAATATACTTATCCAGCCAGGCTATGCTGTGCCGGGGATTCTCAGTTTGACAGCTGCAGTCAAGCCAAGTCTTACAAGTAAGGAATTTATATAACAATAACCATTATAATTTTTGTTCAGTGTATACGTAGAACAAATCTTAAGACACAGGATGAGTTTTGAATCATAAATCTTCCACTTTGGATGGCATAAAAATTTACATTTAACAATCCCTCAAAGACTTCCGAACATACATAATATTAAGGAGTTTATGAGTTCTTGAGAGGTCAAGGTCAATCATTCTAAGTTTGGTTATGAAGTCAAGGTCATTGATATAAAAGAAAAAGTACCTGTACATACCAGGAACATCTATATAGACCCATTCTGGTCACCTACTGTCAAACTATTTATCATTAGTACATTGTACAAGGTGTCCCATAAATTATGTTACACTTTCAAAATTAAATATTTTGTTGAATTCAGCACTTAAAGGGACAATTCATTCGACGAGAACATTAAAATTTGTATATATATCGGAAAACCCCCAGTTCTAATGGAAATTAGATCAGTCGGTTTTACTGTGATATGTCAGAACATCCCATGGTGGTGAAATGCGTGTGAAATGTTCAAACTCACTCGCTGTCCGCCATTACACATTGCGGTCGAATATCTTGTATGCCGAACCCAGTCCCTTGCTCGTAGAGTAATGCTACTTTTGTCTAGAACAGCTCAAATCGCTATGACAGAAGTGTGTTTACCTTATTAGGTGAATTGTCTTGCCTAAAAAATCATTATATCACCTCCACAGTGCTTATGTAGTTCATTTGTTTAACGTGCGTGACTTTGGCTCGGATATTGGTACAGCGTACATATTGTACCTGCTTAATCGTATTGATCAACGATTTGTAATTACAACGGCATCAATTAAAATACTAAACAATGACGTGGAATTTGTCAATATCTTATGTTATATATTTCATAAGAAATGTAGAACAATACATTTATGCCATATTTTGCTTCTTGGTTATGTAAAAGAATTAGCGTGAGTGAATTGTCCCTTTAAAGCACTAGGATTTCATCTCCATAAAGCCTGCAATCATACATTTCACATTTTGACTAACAAACAGCTTAAAAAACATACCTAAGTAATCTTAGCAACGATTTTCACAAGACACATTTTTTAATACTGTGGTCAAAACAAAGTTATCCTTGATTACATATCTTCATTTACCAAAATATCTATTTTGTAGTTCATGTATGTCAAAAGTAACAACAATTTGAAAGTGTAACTTGATTTATGGCACACCCTGTATTATATTCAAGCTTCTGATGGTAATAATTAACTGCTGCCATTAAGGCATCCTCGATACTCCAGGGGTTCCGATCACTTACGATCTCTACACCCCTGGACTATCTCATAGTGAAATTGAAGGCAGCTCAGCGGAAAACATTTGACCAATTACAGACCAGCAAAGATTACCTTTGAAGACTACAGATAGAGCGACGCCCAACTTCAAAGCCACACTGTCAACCACAGTGTACCATTATACGGCTCTTTTGATGTACATCAAAGGACTAAATTACCTGTTCTGTTCTGATGCCTCCAGTTTTACGATGAGAAAGTCCAGGGGTGTAGATATCGTAAGTGAACGGAACCACTGGAGTATCAAGGATGCCATTAAGGATGCACAATTACTCCATTCCATCCTTGATGGTGTTGTTAGCCGAAACCAGTCTTTAATTCTTCAGACTTCCGACTCTGTATATGAAAAACTTTTTTTTTTCAATCTTTTGTTTAAAAGCCATTTATTGCATGCTTTTGGTCTCTACCGAAAGTGAAATTGATGAAAATTTATAGATTTTGGAAAAAGACTAAAATCTTGTTAGTTAGTATTTGAGATTTTTAATGATTTTGTAAAATAATTGAGGTCTTACTTTTTTCCATTGTAGATGGTACAGTATGGGGCAGTATCGCCGTCGTTGACTTCACACTCTGCTGTGCCTACGCTGTGTACGCTGTAGTGTTAGCACTAGAAGCTATAGGTCATAAGGTAGCCAACCCACTACAACATGAGGAGGGCAGGTAATAAAATTGATCCAATAATGTGCCAAGTGTAGATTCTTATTTAGAAATGATAATTTCTGTAATCCAAATTATACAATCAAATATGTGCAGAAATAATAATTTGACTATATCAATGTTTATATATCAATCTCAAAATGAACACACTAGCATTTACTTTCATTTTAGTTATCATGATAATTGTTTCTTAAATTCTCTGGTTTTATAATCTATAATCAATTATGTTTCAATATTGTCATTTCACTTGGTTTTGTTTCCATATTACCACATGCTTTAATTTCCACTACAGAGAGATAGGAGATGTATTTATAATAATCTTTTGCTGTAATTTCCACTACAGAGAGATGGGAGGTGTATTATAATAATCGTTTGGCTTTGATTTTTAATACAGAGAGATGAGAGGTGTATTTATAAAAATGTTTTGCTTTTATTTCTACTACAGAGAGATTGGAGGTGTATTTATAATAATCTTTTGCTTTGATTTCTACTACAGAGAGATTGGAGGTGTATTTATAATAATCTTTTGCTTTGATTTCCACTACAGAGAGATGGGAGGTGTATTTATAATAATCTTTTGGCTTTGATTTCCACTACAGAGAGATGGGAGGTGTATTTATAATAATCTTTTGCTTTGATTTCCACTACAGAGAGATGGGAGGTGTATTTATAATAATCTTTTGGCTTTGATTTCCACTACAGAGAGATGGGAGGTGTATTTATAATAATCTTTTGCTTTGATTTCCACTACAGAGAGATGGGAGGTGTATTTATAATAATCTTTTGGCTGGGAATTTCTAGGTTCACAAATATTGGCAGGTAAGTTTGGCATAGACATGTGCACAATAACATCAGATGAATGAAAGTTTTTATAAGTTCGCATAAAGGAAGGTATGTCTGTTTTTGAAAAAAGAGTATGCATATGACATGATGAAATGGTATTTTCAAATCTTCTATTTATTATTCCAAAAATGTATAAGAATTCACGCTGATGATGAAACTTATAAGGTTCATTTAATATCCACAATGTCTCTTTTGTCCTTCAACCTTTGGTTTTCGTGTAGAATTGTTCGTATAAATGTGTTACATGATTATCTCCCCTTATTTTGATCAAGGTAGTTGTACCATAATTGTACCAGCTCTGTAGCATACATGTAATACACAGTCTTTCTATAAACTTTTTTACTGTATTAACTACAAGACTATCTCCCCTAGTTTTTGCTACAGATGTGAGTCCTGTGCATGTCACAACACTTTCCTGTATAACATGCATTATTTATGAGTTCTTTCTTTTGTGTTTGGAGCTTTGAATTGGTGGATAGAAAGCTTCCTGGTTAGATGATGAAACAATGGTAACAAAGACACATAAGATATAATTGTGGTTCTATGCCATATACCAAAACAATGTAAATTTCTGCACAAGGAAAATTCATGTTATACACCCAATTTATTATAAAATGTATTATACAGCCTCTGACAAATATATCACTGTCGCCATTTTATATAAAACCCTATTTTCTGTCCCTCCAGACCTGGTACAAGTGTCACCAACAAGAACCTGATGAATGCCCTGCTGCTGATGACCATCACACTGACCGTTCTGCCCTTGTTGACATGGTCGCTTTGTTTTGTCAGTGACTGGCATACCAAGCTGGCACACTGCAATAATATGTTCCAATAGTGACGATCTCGGATAGATATGTTTCCAACAAACTTAATGTCTCGTAGGTACCCCTACTATTCCATCAGCTGATATCTTAGGTATCAGTGTAACAAATGAGAATGTTAAACATATCTTACAATATGTAGGAAAGTTTTAGGAACTTATGGATATCTTTATCCATCCTCGATATTCCATGGATTACAACTGTCGTCATATCCACTCCAGGAATAAGCAAAACTGAAGACTCTGTGTGCAACTGCAGATGTACATCAAAAGAATCTTAATAACAGTATACTGTATGGCTTTGTAGTTGGATGTCACCCACTGTATAATGTATGGCTTTGTAGTTGGGTGTCACCCTCTGTAATAATGTATGGCTTTGTAGTTGGATGTCACCCTCTGTAATACTGTATGGCTTTGTAGTTGGATGTCACCCTCTGTAATACTGTATGACTTTGTAGTTGGGTGTCACCCTCTGTAATACTGTATGACTTTGTAGTTGGGTGTCACACTCTGTAATACTGTATGATTTTGTAGTTGGGTGTCACCCTCTGTAATACTGTATGACTTTGTAGTTGGGTGTCACTCTGTCACCCTCTGTAATACTGTATGACTTTGTAGTTGGGTGTCACCCTCTGTAATACTGTATGACTTTGTAGTTGGGTGTCACCCTCTGTAATACTGTATGATTTTGTAGTTGGGTGTCACCCTCTGTAATACTGTATGACTTTGTAGTTGGGTGTCACCCTCTGTAATACTGTATGGCTTTTGTAGTTGGGTGTCACCCTCTGTAATACTGTATGGCTTTGTAGTTGGGTGTCACCCTCTGTAATACTGTATGGCTTTGTAGTTGGGTGTCACCCTCTGTAATACTGTATGACTTTGTAGTTGGGTGTCACCCTCTGTAATACTCTATGGCTTTGTAGTTGGATGTCACCCATCTGTAATACTGTATGGCTTTGTAGTTGGGTGTCACCCTCTGTAATACTGTATGACTTTGTAGTTGGGTGTCACCCTCTGTAATACTGTATGGCTTTGTAGTTGGATGTCACCCTCGTAATACTGTATGGCTTTGTAGTTGGTGTCACCCTCTGTAATACTGTATAGTGGCTTTGTAGTTGGGATGTCACCCCTCTGTAATACTGTATGGCTTTGTAGTTGGATGTCACCCTCTGTAATACTGTATGGCTTTGTAGTTGGATGTCACCCTCTGTAATACTGTATGGCTTTGTAGTTGGGTTGTCACCCTCTGTAATACTGTATGACTTTGTAGTTGGGTGTCACCCTCTGTAATACTGTATGAACTTTGTAGTTGGGTGTCACCCTCTGTAATACTGTATGACTTTGTAGTTGGGTGTCACCCTCTGTAATACTGTATGACTTTGTAGTTGGGTGTCACCCTCTGTAATACTGTATGACTTTGTAGTTGGATGTCACCCTCTGTAATACTGTATGACTTTGTAGTTGGGTGTCACCCTCTGTAATTACTGTATGGCTTTGTAGTTGGATGTCACCCTCTGTAATACTGTATGACTTTGTAGTTTTGGATGTCACCCTCTGTAATACTGTATGACTTTGTAGTTGGATGTCACCCTCTGTAATACTGTATGACTTTGTAGTTGGGTGTCACCCTCTGTAATACTGTATGACTTTGTAGTTGGATGTCACCCTCTGTAATACTGTATGACTTTGTATTGGATAGTTGGGTGTAGTTGGTGTCACCCTCTGTAATACTGTATGACTTTGTAGTTGGATGTCACCCTCTGTAATACTGTATGGCTTTGTAGTTGGATGTCACCCTCTGTAATACTGTATGACTTTGTAGTTGGGTGTCACCTCTGTAATACTGTATGACTTTGTAGTTGGATGTCACCCTCTGTATTACTGTATGACTTTGTAGTTGGATGTCACCCTCTGTAATACTGTATGACTTTGTAGTTGGGGTGTCACCCTCTGTAATACTGTATGACTTTGTAGTTGGGTGTCACCCTCTGTAATACTGTATGGCTTTGTAGTTGGATGTCACCCTCTGTAATACTGTATGGCTTTGTAGTTGGATGTCACCCTCTGTAATACTGTATGACTTTGTAGTTGGGTGTCACCCTCTGTAATACTGTATGACTTTGTAGTTGGATGTCACCCTCTGTAATACTGTATGACTTTGTAGTTGGGTGTCACCCTCTGTAATACTGTATGACTTTGTAGTTGGATGTCACCCTCTGTAATACTGTATGACTTTGTAGTTGGATGTCACCCTCTGTAATACTGTATGACTTTGTAGTTGGGTGTCACCCTCTGTAATACTGTATGACTTTGTAGTTGGATGTCACCCTCTGTAATACTGTATGACTTTGTAGTTGGATGTCACCCTCTGTAATACTGTATGACTTTGTAGTTGGGTGTCACCCTCTGTAATACTGTATGACTTTGTAGTTGGGTGTCACCCTCTGTAATACTGTATGACTTTGTATTTGGTTGGATGTCACCCTCTGTAATACTGTATGACTTTGTAGTTGGATGTCACCCTCTGTAATACTGTATGACTTTGTAGTTGGATGTCACCCTCTGTAATACTGTATGACTTTGTAGTTGGATGTCACCCTCTGTAATACTGTATGACTTTGTTTGTTGGGTGTCACCCTCTGTAATACTGTATGACTTTGTAGTTGGGTGTCACCCTCTGTAATACTGTATGACTTTGTAGTTGGATGTCACCCTCTGTAATACTGTATGACTTTGTAGTTGGGTGTCACCCTCTGTAATACTGTATGACTTTGTAGTTGGGTGTCACCCTCTGTAATACTGTATGACTTTGTAGTTGGGTGTCACCCTCTGTAATACTGTATGACTTTGTAGTTGGATGTCACCCTCTGTAATACTGTATGACTTTGTAGTTGGGTGTCACCCTCTGTAATACTGTATGACTTTGTAGTTGGGTGTCACCCTCTGTAATACTGTATGGCTTTGTAGTTGGGTGTCACCCTCTGTAATACTGTATGGCTTTGTAGTTGGGTGTCACCCTCTGTAATACTGTATGACTTTGTAGTTGGATGTCACCCTCTGTAATACTGTATGACTTTGTAGTTGGATGTCACCCTCTGTAATACTGTATGACTTTGTAGTTGGATGTCACCCTCTGTAATACTGTATGATTTTGTAGTTGGGTGTCACCCTCTGTAATACTGTATGGCTTTGTAGTTGGGTGTCACCCTCTGTAATACTGTATGACTTTGTAGTTGGGTGTCACCCTCTGTAATACTGTATGACTTTGTAGTTGGGTGTCACCCTCTGTAATACTGTATGACTTTGTAGTTGGGTGTCACCCTCTGTAATACTGTATGGCTTTGTAGTTGGGTGTCACCCTCTGTAATACTATATGACTTTGTAGTTGGTGTCCCCTCTGTATACTGTATGACTTTGTAGTTGGGTGTCACCCTCTGTAATACTGTATGACTTTGTAGTTGGGTGTCACCCTCTGTAATACTGTATGACTTTGTAGTTGGGTGTCACCCTCTGTAATACTGTATGGCTTTGTAGTTGGGTGTCACCCTCTGTAATACTGTATGCTTTGTAGTTGGGTGTCACCCTCTGTAATACTGTATGGCTTTGTAGTTGGGTGTCACCCTCTGTAATACTGTATGACTTTGTAGTTGGATGTCACCTCTGTAATACTGTATGATTTGTAGTTGGGTGTCACCCTCTGTAATACTGTATGGCTTTGTAGTTGGGTGTCACCCTCTGTAATACTGTATGGCTTTGTAGTTGGGTGTCACCCTCTGTAATACTGTATGGCTTTGTAGTTGGGTGTCACCCTCTGTAAATCTACAAAGGAAGTTTCTGTATGCCTGGGATTGTTCAGTTTTCCCCCTTAACTGCCTCCAAATTTGCAATGATATATTATAAGGGTGGATATGATGACAGAGATAGTATCCCCTGGAGTATCGAGGGCGATATTTATCATGCCTGTTGATGGGGATTGAAGCATGTAATGGATTGTCTGGTGAATTAAGGAACAAACAAGAATACCAACCAAAACCCTTGTGGTTTGGCTTGTGATCTGGTGTGTTTACATCAAGGTGAGGAACCCAGCCCTGGGTTTAATGTTAAAAGGAAAGTACACCAACACTGCCATGGCCATTGGACGATGACGAGATCAGATATCAGTACTGTTCTATCACAGTATTCAAAGATATCATAAACATTTTTAAGGCAAAATAGTTCAATACAGTATTCAATATGAAAGCATATTCCATGTAGCATTGATTCCTAGCATTAATTCATAGACTTTATGAAATCCATTCCTTGAGTTACAAGAAAGTGCAATTTATATTTTGTATGAATATTTATAAACCTGTTTATGAAGTAATAAAAATGACCATCAGTTAATATTATACCTTTGTTATTTCTTCCAAAGTATAGCTGGAGCTATAGCAGCCAAGTTGTTAAGATGACCATACATATTACGACAAGCCTTCTACCTCTGGGCGGCTAGTTTGAATCCCAAGTAGGGCAGGTACTGACTGTTGTCTTTGGTTTTTCTTTTAGGTATTTTGGATTTCATCTACCTCCTTACCTAAACATTTCCTTAAATGACCTGGCTGTTAATAGAATGTTAAATCTTAAAGATGCTCCACCGTTGACAAATAATATTTTTTCACCATCAAAAACAGGAGCAGACGATGTAGTATTTTCCTTCAATTACAAAAGTTACTTACTTTACACCATTACTACCTTCGAAAAGTTTGAGCTTCTAGTTTTACTTCAAATTAAAAATATGAAAAATAATTAATTGCATCCCGAGAAAATTCTGTGTCACTATGTCCTATATGGAATAAAGTAATGATTTTGCATGCACCAAAGGCGAAATAAATAATTTTATTTTCATTTTTATTTCAATTAGGCATATATATACACGATTAAACACTAAATATTGTTCAAATGATGAATATCATTTATGCTCTGTCGGCGGTGGAGCATCTTTAAGTGAAACTATCTTTCAGATAGTTTACCTTCTCTGATCATGTCTTGAAAAAACAACAGAACCATGACTGGTCTTTCAAAATCAAATTTAATTAGTAGGGCACTGGCAGTACGTAAAATGTACTTAGCACATATTAATATTGAATACAGACCAGTTTATAAGACACCCAACATATCACAGGGCTTCAGCACAGGGTAGCATGTCTACAAACACACACTCATTATAGATAAACACAAGACTCCCTACAAAACTGCTCACATCGCAATGATAACATTACAACCAAAAAATGGCAAAATCAAACTGAAAATTTTACAAAAATCAGCTTTGTATCATTGATTACATCACATAATTTACAATTAATTTACTGAGGGATCAACCCTCAACAATTCCTCAGCCTCCTTAGTACTATGTCTCCTTAGTTACATCATACATCTCCTTTGTTACATCCTACGTATCCTTATTTACATACTACATCTCCTTAGTTACATCTTACCGATACATCTCCTTAGTTAAACCTTTCATCTCCAAGTTACATCCTACATCTCGTTAGTTACATCCTACATCTCCTTAGTACATCCTACATCTCCTTAGTTACATTTTATCGATACGTCTCCTTAGTTACGCCTTGCATCTCCTTAGTTACATGCTATGTCTTATTACATACATCCTACATCTTAGATTCTACATTCTCATCTCCTTAGTTACATTCTCATCTCCTTAGTTACATTCTCATCTCCTTAGTTACATTCTACATCTTAATTACATCCTACATCTCCTCAGTTACATTTTACGTCTCCTTAGTTACATCCTACACCTCCTTAGTTACATCCTACATCTCCTTAGTTACATTCTACATCTCCTTAGTTACATCCTTCACCTCCTTTGTTACATCCTAAATATCCATAGTAACATATTACATTTCCTTAGTTAGATTTTATGTCTCCTAAGTTACATCCTACATGTCCTTAGTTACATTATACATCTCCATAGTTACATCTCCTTAGTTACATTTTACGTCTCCTTAGTTACATCTTACATCTCCTTAGTTACATCTTACATCTCCTTAGTTACATCTTACATCTTAGTTACATTCTATATCTCCTTAGTTACGTCCTACATTTCCTTAATTTCATATTACCTCTCCTTAGCTATATACACATGACTTAATATAAATGTAGCTCTAATCATTCTGCAAACTTCTTATACTGCATGAACACACAGGATAGTATCATTTACAGGTAGACAACTTCCTATCAATCCAAACCATTTCTTACTCAATACCCTCAAAAACCATACAAAGAGGCCTGTTGTTTTGACAATATCCTCTTGGCTCACCACAGCCCAATTCAATCTGTATGTTTCATACTCTCACGCAAATGTTCACCACATACTTTCAAAGGGAGATAACTTATAGTTGACCAATGCTAGTTCACACCTTTTCCAAAACACCATACCTTTGAGGAAATGTTCATAACACATTATACATGAGGACTAATCATGCCAGATATCAAACAAATATGCCTACATAAATGTTACAGTCATTAGATCCTCACTTCTGTTCACCAGGCAGTTTGTAGGGAGTCTAATTCATTCCTCAGTAAAACATGAGTTTTACTACCTATCCTTTCCTACAGCACACAATACTCATGTATACATATGGCAAAGTAATCTACAACATACATATCCCATTATGTCAGGATTCTGTTAAATAAATTACAGATAAAAATTTACACATTCTGTTAGGATAATAGTATCTAGTTATAGAATACATATCACCGAGTTTATTATCATCAACCCATTCATCCCTGTGATTCCACAATGAACTCTTCCAGGCATAGAAATAGAAGAACCCATTCACCCCCCTGATTCCAAAATGAACTCTTCCAGGCATAGAAATAGAAGAACTTAAAGAATTGTTCAGTGGTGAAGCAGTTTATATATTGATACACTTTTTATAAGATTATGTTATCAGAATTGGTAGGTTAGAGCCTTTTGTTTTTAATTTTCAATTTGAAGATAAAAAAGGAACAGCGATTTCTATAAACGCAAAGCTTAATTTAACTTTTTTGATGTGGGATTTTCAAAATTGAGAAGCTGCAAAGTTGGTTTACAAGCTATGTTAAGAAAAATTTAAAGATGAATTCGTTGGCTCTAAGATGAAAATGTTAAAGACAGATTTGACAACACAAGGATTAAATAGTGTATAAAGTTTACATTCAACCAATACAGTTATAATGTCGGGAGAAAATAAGAATAAGATAATTCTTAAAAATGACATTCAAAGAGGAATTTTCACATTCATCACATAATAAATATGATTTATACAAATTTATAAACTTAAGCAGAAAGTATGTTTACACCATAATATTTAAGATTCAAAGAAGAATTTTGTTAATGTTCAACAGGGAAATAATACTAAGACAGAACATTGGGTACATCACAAGATTATGTGTGTAGAGAACTTGGAGAAAAAAAAATCAAAGAGAATATGTTCATATTTCGTGTACATCTATGAAAAGACGCATTATACAAAGTATAACATAAGTATACCAGTATGTCATTTCCCAACACAAACATATCACATTATAACGTGATTTACAAATCCTATCAACAACTTCGTGCTTATTTCTCATGAGCATATCTCGTATCATCAAAAATACATTGATAAAAATATCCCTGAAGATTTTTTTTTTTTTATCCTAAAGGACAATCTATCAGTTAAGTACAAACTTGTATACAAAACTTAGAATGTACATTTATATAGGTGGGTAATATGATTGTAATATAACTATCCAATATTATCTGATCGTGCTTGTGTAATTAAACAAGAGTAAAATTCAATCATACACTATCACACAATGTCATGAAAAATCCTTATCTAAGAAGAAAGATTTTATCGAGAATAGATTGGTAGTCACTAGATTTTGGTAGAAAATATCGAGTTCCATTATCGGGGAATAATTTCAATCATTAAGTCTGTGTGTACCGGAGAATTGGCCAAAGAAAATCCAGGCATTTGATGAAAAAGCTTCTAGTGTAATACTGTTAACCAACTTATATTTTTGCAGTGACTTAATTTTGTGTTTTGTTGCCAAACAACTTTTTTGATGCCATTTAATCTAGTGATTTATAATCTACGATTTGTTTTTGTCCGTGAAATACGTGAAACTAACTTGCTCACACACATTAGTTGGTTTACAGCAACCAAAAACAGGTATCTCTAGGAATATAACTAAAATGTTTAAAGAAAGAACATGTTTGCTTTTTCAAAATTTTACACCAGTTTAAATCAAAATTATTACAGTAAGTAATGGGAAAATTTCACAGCGGGGAAAACATCAACAGTCATTTGTATAGCATTTCAACAGTCAAATATACACCATACAAAGTAGCATTTACATACAATACTTATATATCCCTAATTAATATATTATATATGTAATAATTATACAACCCTAATGAACACACTACACAGCCATGCACAATACACTACCCTCTCAGCCACACAGTAACAACATACTCCCAGGTAACAAACAGCATTGAGACTAATGCCTGCACAGGTCCCCATAGAGCCAGCTAAGTACCACAAGCTGAATTCAAAATGTACAAAATATAGAAATACATTCTCATGTGCAAATAAAAATGTGGCAAAGATTCAAATCACACTTAATTCATAACATGCACTAATTATTGTACGGCCATTCCAGTTGCCAATCATTTCACATGGGAAGAAAACTCCCTGATTTTCTCTCTTATGCCCCAAATAAAATAGGAAAACATATATTTTACTATTAGATCATAACTATTACCCAAAATTCACCATACAATTCCGGACTTGACATCTTTTATCACACATCTGATTTTGACACTTGCACACTCAATTTTGATAGTAGCACACTTGATTTTGACACACACACGCTTGATTTTGACACACACACGCTTGTTCTGATTTTGACATCTGTACACCTTCCAGACATCACAGTATTGTATATACCAACCATTCAATACTGGCCACACTTGTAATACTGTATCCAATACAGACACAAATGTCTACAGGGATCAAAATCTAACACTACATGGCTCATCATCATTTTAGTCTCATTAAGTTTAGAGTTATAGAATAATCAAATCATCACCGCTACCATTCCATGGTAGTATCTGTAGCTCATTGAATGGCTACCTCTGAGATCCTTATTTATACTAACAACTCCTTACATTATGTTGATACTGAATTCATTATGGCTAAACAATCAACCTGATTAGCATATCTACGTGTAGTTTACTTCAATAGTGTAAATGTAGTTATATTTATATAATTTCTGCCACAATTGTGTCAATCTTTAAGCCTTGGTCTAATATGTGTAGGCCAAATAAAATAAAATCATTTGTTAAATAATCAACTTAAAAATGAGAAAACACAAAAATAAACACATAGGCTAGGACCAGACTCGCCGAGTGATCAGACAAATAAGGATATCATTCCAAGGAACATTGTATTTGAGTTCCTACGATTTATGTTTTGTCAACATAACGGGTGATAGTCATGTGACACATGTCGTGGCTACATATGGTCATCTCCTTATATGGTCATGCAGTGATATTTTTTAAACCACTGACCTTATAACCAAGTGCGATAACATATTGAAAAATGAAAACTGGTCAGTTACAATGTAAACCAAAGACAAACATAAAAATAAACCCTGATCATTGAGATATGTGATATTAACACAACAGTCCGTACAGAAAAGCTGCAAGTCCGCAAATTACTTCTCAATCGGTATTGCCATTTCAGATACACAATGGTTTATAAATGAGTGGATTATTTTCCATCCAGCTCTGACTACAGGTAAATGGTCAGCCCTGGAATACTCCTATCAATGATGTGACAGTATTTAACAAATAACAAATAATAAGCAAAAACATATGATGAACAATCTACTGAAGTGGAAGTGAAGACCAACACTTTCAAGAATCAAGATTCACCCCATAGCCATGTACAGACCACCAGCCACCAAATAGTACAGTAACCAATATAGAATGACAAAGATTTTACCTTTACTTGTACTTAATGATTTAAACAAGTACATTTTAATTTGGTGTTGCCACTTCAAACATGATGAACTGATGCCATACATACAACAAAATATACTGGTGTGTCATACCAGAACAGATTGAATCTTATTTGTGTTCCACATCGCATTAGTAAGTGTAACAGAAGTGCTGTAGATGCTAATCTGCAACATTACTCAGCACAAATGGTACTACAAATGTATAATGCAGAGCAATACATAGCACAGATGGTGCAATATTTCAGCATTACATAGCACAGATGGTGCTACAATGCAGCATTACACAGCACAAATGGTTCTAAACTGCAATACTGCACAGCATGACTGATGCATACCGCAAAAGTACACAGCATGTATGGCTAAACTCTAAGAGCACACATGGTGCTATACACTGCAAAAATTACACAACAGAGAAAGTGAGACGCAAAAGTATACAAAACACTTGTAGATGGCACAATATCAGTATAAAGCACACAATGGAAGCCACTTCAAAACAGTAAAACATAGATAGGTATATACTGTAAGGAGCACAGATAGATTACATTGCATGCCACTTGGCACATCATGCTAGAATGTTTTGTCATTAGAAAGTATGGGCGGAGATTAATAATATGTTTGGTGATAACTCACTAGTTTGATAACTTTATCATTCCTATGAATCATATTTAGTACAAAATGGTACAGATTTCAGTAAGTATTACATCTATGTGTTATTTGTAAATGCATTTTATGGTTGGTACCTCTACATTTAGTAGATAGATAAATGGAAACCAATTCGGAAAGAATTTAATACCAAATCAAAAGTGAGTGATTAAGTGGCTTTCAAGCTATTTTCAAGTTAATTTAAAATAACAATTTTTGTCTTTATACTCTATTAAAACAGAAGGCTGTGTTGGTGGTAACAGCCTGTACCAAATTTGTATCCTATAGCTCCAAGGTCATGTCGATATGTTTGTGGTTTGTAGTTGTTGATGAGCGAGTTGAAGTATCCAGACTTCTACACTAGTAGGCTGTGAGTCTGAGGCAATAAGGATAGAGACATGCAGCCGTCATGTTTGTTGTAGCTTCAGGTCCATTTACACACGACAGGAAAAAGTACAGTTGCACCACACTTGAGCACTAAGATTCAGTTAAGGTCAATCATACTCCAGAATTTGTTTGTGATAAAACAGCAGATACCTGTGGCAAGAAATAGACATTTTTTTTAAAAATTTGCTTTATACGATCAAAACTATCAAAGGAGGGGTGTGTCAGATTGGGCCATCTAGTGGCCATGATAAGCATTATTTTTTGTTTACAGATACCTGGGGGTTAAGTCATAATGATATGGCATATGATTAAGGTCAGGTCAGAAACCTTTGTGAGTTATGGATTAATTTTCTGTATGATCCAGTTTTGCCAGAACCAAATGACATTTTTAAATTATTTTTTTTATGAATTACTACCCAGTATGCACCGATATGTTGAAAAAAGAACAAATTGGAAAATATAACTTACTATCAAAAAGTAGGTCACAAAGACCTAATTTGGACAGTGCCCATTATGCAAAAACAGTGGGGATTGCCTTTGTGTGCTTAGATAAGATTACCTTTTTGTCCATACAGTCTATGCTTACATTCAAGTGCAGCCTATTTTCACAACGAAGCTATTTTCAAGATTCATTTGAAAGTAGGAAATCCAAGACTTACTTTCATGACCGGCCTGTTTTCGATTCAGGATTCAAGATTTTTGGGTATCATACTAGTTATCGAAACATCACACACAAAACTTTCACTGGTTGTGTAACAATTCCGTCTTTGCATATTACAAAGTTAGCTCTCCTGCGGATAGGTATTGATTATTACGTCATTATTTTATGAGCGCAATTCACGTCGTTTTCTCCGAAAAGTATTATGTTAAGCTCAAAAATACATGACGTCACAATCAATAACTACCCGCAAAGGGCAGATAACTTTGTAATATGCAAATACGGAATACCATTACACAAGATTACATGTAAGTATAAGTATCGCCTGTACCGTATTATTGATTTAATACATAACTATAATGGAATATTTATAAACATCTGAAAGTAAAACAAAATGAAGAAAAAGTGAAATGAAGGCTAATTCTGTCCTACAGCATCTGAATCCTACGCCCAAGATTGTTTAGGATTACACTTATACTTTTTGAGAAAAAGAGCATCACTAAGTTTCATAGCCTCTGAATCCCACACCCTGATCCTGCAACAATTAGGTATGTTGAGGTGATAATGATGTCCTACAGCTATGTTTAAAGTTTGGTTAGTTTTGGATTTACAGTTTTTGAGAAACAGAGCTAAACGCAAAACTTTAAAGTGATATGTTGATCACAACACCGCCGCCAGAAAAGTAACATCATAGTATTGCCTTCGCAAACTATTGTCGGCGGGCACATACAAATAAACCTATAACTTTCAAATACCTGAAGCTTAGAGAACTTACCCTTCACTGTTGTGAAACATCGCCAACCAACGCCTTGTTGATGAGGTGGTCATCACATTTGAACCACTGGTCCTTCAGTTGGCGGATAAAACAGGTGTAGTGACCACTCTCTATTGTACCCATGTGGTTCACAACAGCAAACAATGAATACCTGTAGTGTACAATATCTTCTGTCAGAAGTCTACTTATTAAGGACAAGGACAAAATTTTGAATAATTTGAATGCTTTGGTATTTATTAGTTTAACGTCCTGTTAACAGCCAGGTTTGTTGGTGGAGGAAAGCCTGAGTACCTAGAGAAAAACCACCCGCCAGCGGTCAGTACCTGGCAACGGCCCCACATAGTATTAAAACTCTCATCCCAGAGGTGGAGGGCCTGTGGTAATATGTCAGGACATCGAAACCATGCGGCCACTGTGGCCCCTTTATTTGAATGCAATAAGTAACTTGCCTAATATCATAGGATAGAAAATACATATGAAGTTCACTGTACCATAAGATTTTTGTAACTTGCCTTAAAACTGATTAGGCAATATGATTCAATCTACCCTAAGATTTAATATCTAAAAATGAAAACCCTATTCCTCCAAAGATTTACATACTATATAATGTGTTCTGAATCTGTCTACTGATCAGAAGTTTATCATAGCACAAACAAATGGCAAAACATTACACGGAATACTATCGATACAAAAAGATTAAAAATGTTCAGCATTCACAACACCACAACATCATTTTAGTACAGAGTTACCAGAACTTACTTATTATCACATGAAAGCCCCCTGGAAGATTCCTGAATGACTTGATTGTTGTAACCATTTGTGTTGTTACGAGAAGATGACATGAAGGGTGTCATGTCCAGCTCCTCGGGGAATGACACATAAGTTGAGATCTTTTTGTGGTAACCAGTTGAATGTTCAAATCTCTGAAAACAAAACACATGTCAATTTAAACCGTATAGTGCAAAAATAAATTTAAAGCAAGATTATTGAAGTTATTTTGGTAAGTATGAATATGGATACCAGATAACTTCAGACGCAATATATAGTGTGTCTTGTGCAGAGAGGAGTTTCCATGGTTACATGTGGTGTTTCTTTAAAATATACAAGTTTGCTAAGTAGCCTTTTTTTAATTAGACAGACAGATGACTTTAGAATGTCATCTAACTTTAGTTTGCTTTACTTATCAAAATTATTTTGGTATTTCTTTGAAATATTTTTCAATAATAAGGTATTTACAATTCAGCTTTAAATCATTTTATTTCTACATTTTTCTCCAAAATTTCTTCTAATCACATAAAATACAAATATTGAACTTTTAAAGCAATAGAAATGCAGTGTCATAAGCAATAGTGTTAAGAACTTCAAAGACATCATAAAATCAAGGTTTTATCATTAGAAGAAGATAAAATTTGTCTTACCTTGAGATGAAAACATGCAACTATTGGTAGTTTCTTCATGGTGAGCTGTTTGGTAGATTCCTGATAGCTACCACATGTACTTCACTTTATCTTGGCTGAACTGCCCAGGTGTTCAGGTTTTGTAAACCTAGCAACGAAGATACAAACAATATACAGTTTTATTACTCTACATAAAAGATGACAAAACTAGAAAATTGTCTGCAATAAAGCACCCACCTCCATATAGCAACAGGACTGGAGGGAAAGTACACAAGATATGGGTTATACTACCCCCACCTAAACTAGAACTGTCACCAGAGAGGATGACTTATAGTCTAATAGGAGGAGTTCACAAGTTGTGTCTACATATAGATGGATAGACAGACAGACAGACGGACAAACCAATTTCAGAATACACTCCCCTCCCCCTCTTAACGTTGTTGTGGGGGATATATTAAATGGAGCGTGATTATAACACATTGTACATTATACATAATGCTGTATCTTATAAAACTAGCAGAAAAGTTTTTGTTTCTTACCTTTTTAAACATTCTAAAAGTGAGGTAGGTTCATATGTTCCGGGGCTATTAGAAAAACCTGAAACAAGGAAATTGTCACTCTTTTATAAAAAGCATGTATTTCTTATGAACATAATGAAAGTATGGTTTTAAACATATCAACTAAATATCAAATATGATTTATTGCTTAATACACTAATAGGGTACTTGTGACAAGTGATTCATCTGAATTTAGAGAAGAGTTAGGAGATATTGTGACCCACCTGCGTTTTGAGTTACTGTCACTCAAGTTTGGAGGAAAATTGGACTTGTGACTCACTTGAGTTTGGAGTAGAGTTGGAATTGTGACTCACCTGAGTTTGGAGAAGAGTTGGAGTTACTGTTACCCCCGGGCGGTGGACCAGGACCTAAATCCAAAGATATATCCCAGATTGGATCTATCGTTGTGGAAACGTTACTGAAAATATATATTTAATACATTAAAAACACATTTCAAATTTTAAGTGGTTAGAGAATAATTTCGCTGGATCAACAAACTTCACACCCTCCTATGAATAGTATTACAGTCATGAAGTTACACAGTACGTGACCAATAGCTTTTTTTCACATGACCTATTGGACTCTCTTGATGTATTTTGGACATAATGTCACTAACTTTGATCATTCACATTGTTGTCTAACTTTGATCATTCACAATGTTTCATAATAGCATTTTTTTTCTGTACTGAAGAAGTTTATGTATTTTGATTTTCACAGCTGGGTTTCAAATGACAAGAGTAAAATGTTAGAGATATCTGTGCGAGTCAATTTTTTATATTAAAAAATTTCGAGAGTCTCTAGGTCAATAGGTCAACATAACAATACTAACAGGGTGAGGCATCGTGATGTGACTACTTACTTGCACTGTTGACAACGTAACATCAGACTGGAGACCGCCAGTAAAGATCTGGTCTATGATTCTAAGTTTGGTTATGGAGTCAAGGTCATTGATATAAAAGAAAAAGTACCTGTACATACCAGGAACATCTATATAGACCCATTCTGGTCACCTACTGTCAAACTATTTATCATTAGTACATTGTACAAGGTGTCCCATAAATTATGTTACACTTTCAAAATTAAATATTTTGTTGAATTCAGCACTTAAAGGGACAATTCATATCGACCTGAGAACATTAAATATTTTGATATATATCGGCTTAAAACCCCCAAGTTCTAAATGGAAATTAGATTAGCAACGAGTTTTTCACAGTCGGTTTTAATACTGTGATATTTCAGAACATCCCATTCTTGGTGAAATGCGTTGAAATTTTCAAAATCTACGTCGCTGTCCGCCATTACAACATTTGCGGTCTGAATTGATCTTATGGCAACCCAGTTTTATTCAAGCTCGTATGGTAATGCTAATTTATCTGTCTAGAACACTTAAATCGCTATGACAGAATGTGTGTTTACCTTATTATCTATACATTGGACTATGCCTAAAAAATCATTATATCACCTCCACAGTGCATTATGTAATTACATTTGTTTACAACAAAGCTTAACTTTGGCTCGACTATTGGTACAGCGTAGCATAACTTCAAAGTACCTGCTGTAATCGTATTGATCACGATTTGTAATTACAACGGCATCAATTAAAATACTAAACAATGACGTGGAATTTGTCAATATCCAGTTATTTATAATGTTTCATAAATGAAATGTAGAACCATACATTTATGCCATATTTGCTTCTTTGGTTTTGTAAAAAAATTAGCGTGAGTAGAATTGTCCCCTTTAAAGCACTAGGATGTTCATCTCCATAAAGCCTGCAATCATAGACATTTCACCATTTTGACTAACAAACAGCTTAAAAAACATACCATGAAGTAATCTTAGCAAACGAATTTTCACAATGACACATTTTTTTTAGATACTGTGGTGTCAAAACAAAGTTATCACTTGATTACATACTTCATTTAACCAAAAATATCTAATTTGTGTAGTTCATGTATGTCAAAAGTAACAACAATTTAGAAAGTGTAACTTGATTTATGGCAACACCTCAGTAATTATATTCAAGCTACTGAAGGTAATAATTAACTGCTGCCGATTAGGCATCCTCTATACACCAGGTTTTCCGATCACTTACGAATCTACAGGTACCCCTGGACTATCTCAAATTGTAAATTGAAGGCAGCTCATCGGAAAACATGTTGACCAATTACAGCCCACAAGAAGTAATACCTTTGAAGACTACAGAGTAGAGCGACGCCCAACTTCAAAGCCACACTGTCAACCACAGTGTACCATTATACGGCTCTTTTGATGTACATCAAAGGACTAAATTACCTGTTCTGTTCTGTTGCCTCCAGTTTTACAATGAGAAAGTCCAGGTGTGTAGAGATCGTAAGTGATCGGAACCCCTGGAGTATCGAGGATGCCATTAAGGATGCACAATTACTCCATTCCATCCTTGATGGTGTTGTTAGCCGAAACCAGTCTTTAATTCTTCAGACTTCCGACTCTGCATATGAAAAACTTTTTTTTTTCAATCTTTTGTTTAAAAGCCATTTATTTGCATGCTTTTTGGTCTCTACCGAAAGTGAAATTGATGAAAATTTATAGATTTTTTGGAAAAAGACTAAAATCTTGTTAGTTAGTATTTTTTCACAAGAGATTTTTAATGATTTTGTTAAAATAATTGAGGTCTTACTTTTTTTTGCCATTGTAGATGGTACAGTATGGGGCAGTATCGCCGTCGTTGACTTCACACTCTGCTGTGCCTACGCTGTGTACGCTGTAGTGTTAGCACTAGAAGCTATAGGTTCATAAGGTAGCCAACCCACTACAACATGAGGAGGGCAGTAATAAAATTGATCCAATAATGTGCCAAGTGTAGATTCTATTTAGAAATTATGATAATTTCTGTAATCCAAATTATACAATCAAATATGTGCCAGAAATAATAATTTGACTATATCAATGTTTATATATCAATCTCAAAATGAACACACTAGCATTTACTTTCATTTTAGTTATCATGATAATTGTTTTTTAAATTCTCTGGTTTTATAATCTATAATCAATTATGTTTCAATATTGTCATTTTACTTTGTCATTTCCATATTAACCACATGCTTTAATTTCCAACTACAGAGACATAGGAGATTTATTTTATAGTGTTCTTTTGCTGTAATTTCCACTACAGAGAGATGGGAGGTGTATTTATAATAATCGTTTTGGCTTTGATTTTTAATACAGAGAGATGAGAGGTGTATTTATAAAAATGTTTTGCTTTTATTTCTACTACAGAGAGATTGGAGGTGTATTTATAATAATCTTTTGCTTTGATTTCCACTACAGAGAGATTGGAGGTGTATTTATAATAATCTTTTGCTTTGATTTCCACTACAGAGAGATTGGAGGTGTATTTTATAATAATCTTTTGGCTTTGATTTCCATCTACAGAGGTGTATTTATAAAAATCATTTGCTTTGATTTCCACTACAGAGAGATGGGAGGTGTATTTATAATAATCTTTTGGGCTTTGATTTCCATCTACAGAGAGATGGGAAGTGTATTTATAATAATCTTTTGGCTTTGATTTCCACTACAGAGAGATGGAGGTGTATTTAATAATAATCTTTTGGCTTTGAATTTCTAGGTTCATCACAAATATTGGCAGGTAAGTTTGGCATAGACATGTGCACAATAACATCAGATGAATGAAAGTTTTTATAAGTTCGCATAAAGGAAGGTATGTCTGTTTTTGAAAAAAGAGTATGCATATGACATGATGAAATGGTATTTTCAAATCTTCTATTTATTATTCCAAAAATGTATAAGAATTCACGCTGATGATGAAACTTATAAGGTTCATTTAATATCCACAATGTCTCTTTTGTCCTTCAACCTTTGGTTTTCGTGTAGAATTGTTCGTATAAATGTGTTACATGATTATCTCCCCTTATTTTGATCAAGGTAGTTGTACCATAATTGTACCAGCTCTGTAGCATACATGTAATACACAGTCTTTCTATAAACTTTTTACTGTATTAACTACAAGACTATCTCCCCTAGTTTTTGCTACAGATGTGAGTCCTGTGCATGTCACAGCACTTTCCTGTATAACATGCATTATTTATGAGTTCTTTCTTTTGTGTTTGGAGCTTTGAATTGGTGTATAGAAAGCTTCCTGGTTAGATGATGAAACAATGGTAACAAAGACACATAAGATATAATTGTGGTTCTATGCCATATACCAAAACAATGTAAATTTCTGCACAAGGAAAATTCATGTTATACACCCATTTTTAAGTGTCTTTATAAAATGTATTATACAGCCACTCTGACAATATATCACTGTTATGCCATTTTATTATAAAACCCTGTTTCTGTCCCTATGGTAAAAATGTCACCAACAAGAACCTGATGAATGCCCTGCTGCTGATGACCATCACACTGACCGTTCTGCCCTTGTTGACATGGTCGCTTTGTTTTGTCAGTGACTGGCATACCAAGCTGGCACACTGCAATAATATGTTCCAATAGTGACGATCTCGTATAGATATGTTTCCAACAAACTTAATGTCTCGTAGGTACCCCTACTATTCCATCAGCTGATATCTTAGGTATCAGTGTAACAAATGAGAATGTTAAACATATCTTACAATATGTAGGAAAGTTTTAGGAACTTATGGATATCTTTATCCATCCTCGAATTCCATGGATTACCAGTCGTCATATCCACTCCAGGAATAAGCAAAACTGAAGACTCTGTGTGCAACTGCAGATGTACATCACAAAAGAATCTTAAAACAGTATACTGTATAACAGTATACTGTATGGCTTTGTAGTTGGGTGTCACACCTCTGTAATACTGTATGGCTTTGTAGTTGGGTGTCACACTCTGTAATACTGTATGACTTTGTAGTTGGGTGTCACCCTCTGTAATACTGTATGACTTTGTAGTTGGATGTCACCCTCTGTAATACTGTATGGTACTTTGTAGTTGGGTGTCACCCTCTGTAATACTGTATGACTTTGTAGTTGGGTGTCACCCTCTGTAATACTGTATGATTTTGTAGTTGGGTGTCACCCTCTGTAATACTGTATGACTTTGTAGTTGGGTGTCACCCTCTGTAATACTGTATGGCTTTGTAGTAGTTGGGTGTCACCCTCTGTAATACTGTATAAGACTTTGTAGTTGGATGTAGTTGAGATGTCACCCTCTGTAATACTGTATGATTTTGTAGTTGGGTGTCACACCCTCTGTAATACTGTATGACTTTGTAGTTGGGTGTCACCCTCTGTAATACTGTATGACTTTGTAGTTGGGTGTCACCCTCTGTAATACTGTATGACTTTGTAGTTGGGTGTCACCCTCTGTAATACTGTATGACTTTGTAGTTGGGTGTCACCCTCTGTAATACTGTATGATTTTTGTAGTTGGTGTCACCCTCTGTAATACTGTATGACTTTGTAGTTTCGGGGATGTCACCCTCTGTAATACTGTATGAAGTTGGGTGTCACCCTCTGTAATACTGTATAACTTTATTACTATATGACTTTGTAAACCCTCTGTAATACTGTATATAAGACTTTGTAGTTGGGTGTCACCCTCTGTAATACTGTATGGCTTTGTAGTTGGGTGTCACCCTCTGTAATACTGTATGGCTTTGTAGTTGGATGTCACCCTCTGTAATACTGTATGGCTTTGTAGTTGGGTGTCACCCTCTGTAATACTGTATGACTTTGTAGTTGGATGTCACACTCTGTACTACTGTAGTAATACTGTATGGCTTTGTAGTTGGGTGTCACCCTCTGTAATACTGTATGACTTTGTAGTTGGGGTGTCACCCTCTGTAATACTGTATGGGTTTGTGTCACCCTCTGTAATACTGTATGACTTTGTAGTTGGATGTCACCCTCTGTAATACTGTATACTGTATGTTTTGTAGTTGGGTGTCACCCTCTGTAATACTGTATGGTTTGTAGTTGGGTGTCACCCTCTGTAATAACTGTATGACTTTGTAGTTGGATGTCACCCTCTGTAATACTGTATGATTTTGTAGTTGGATGTCACACCCTCTGTAATACTGTATGATTTTGTAGTTGGATGTCACCCTCTGTAATACTGTATGGCAATTTGTACTTTGTATTCTGTATCGACTTTGTAGTTGGATGTCACCCTCTGTAATACTGTATGACTTTGTAGTTGGATGTCACCCTCTGTAATACTGTATGACTTTGTAGTTGGATGTCACCCTCTGTAATACTGTATGACTTTGTAGTTGGGTGTCACCCTCTGTAATACTGTATACTGTATGGACTTTGTAATACTGTATGTTGGAGTCACCCTCTGTAATACTGTATGACTTTGTAGTAGTGGGGATGTCACCCTCTGTAATACTGTATACTTTGGTCAACTTTTGTAGTTGGATGTGTCACCCTCTGTAATACTGTATGGCTTTGTAGTTGGATGTCACCCTCTGTAATACTGTATGACTTTGTAGTTGGGTGTCACCCTCTGTAATACTGTATGACTTTGTAGTTGGGTGTCACCCTCTGTAATACTGTATGGCTTTGTAGTTGGGTGTCACCCTCTGTAATACTGTATGGCTTTGTAGTTGGGTGTCACCCTCTGTAATACTGTATGACTTTGTAGTTGGATGTCACCCTCTGTAATACTGTATGGCTTTGTAGTTGGGTGTCACCCTCTGTAATACTGTATGACTTTGTAGTTGGGTGTCACCCTCTGTAATACTGTATGACTTTGTAGTTGGATGTCACCCTCTGTAATACTGTATGGCTTTGTAGTTGGATGTCACCCTCTGTAATACTGTATGACTTTGTATTTCTGTACATACTGTTGGCTTTTGTATTATCACCCTCTGTAATACTGTATGACTTTGTAGTTGGATGTCACCCTCTGTAATACTGTATGACTTTGTAGTTGGGTGTCACCCTCTGTAATACTGTATGGCTTTGTAGTTGGATGTGTCCCTTGTCCCTCTGTAATAATGTATGACTTTGTAGTTGGGTGTCACCCTCTGTAATACTGTATGACTTTGTAGTTGGGTGTCACCCTGTAATACTGTATGGCTTTGTAATACTGTAATACTGTTTTAATATTTGTAGTTGGGTGTCACCCTCTGTAATACTGTATGGCTTTGTAGTTGGATGTCACCCTCTGTAATACTGTATGACTTTGTAGTTGGATGTCACCCTCTGTAATACTGTATGACTTTGTAGTTGGGTGTCACCCTCTGTAATACTGTATGGCTTTGTAGTTGGATGTCACCCTCTGTAATACTGTATGGCTTTGTAGTTGGGTGTCACCCTCTGTAATACTGTATGACTTTGTAGTTGGGTGTCACCCTCTGTAATACTGTATGACTTTGTAGTTGGAAGTTGGGTGTCACCCTCTGTAATACTGTATGACTTTGTAGTTTGGGTGTCACCCTCTGTAATACTGTATGAGTTGGGTGTCACCCACTGTAATACTGTTATGTCGTTGTAGTTGGGTGTCACACCCTCTGTAATACTGTATGGCTTTGTAGTTGGGTGTCACCCCTCTGTAATACTGTAATGACTTTGTAAGTTGGATGTCACCCTCTCTGTATGTAACACTGTATGAGCGTAGGGTAGTTTGGGTGTCACCTCTCTGTAATACTGTATGGCTTTGGTAGTTGGGTGTCACCCTCTTTAATACTGTATGACTTTGACTTTGTAGTTTGGTTGGTGTCACCACTCTGTAATACTGTATGGCTTTGTAGTTGGGTGTCACCCTCTGTAATACTGTATGGCTTTGTAGTTGGGTGTCACCCTCTGTACTGTATGACTTTGTAGTTTGGATGTGTCAACCCTCTGTAATACTGACAATAATACTGACTTTGTAGTTGGGTTACACCCTCTGTAATACTGTATGATTTTGTAGATTGGGTGTCCCCTCTGTAATAATGTATTGCTTTGTAGTTGGATGTCACCCTCTGTAATACTGTAACTTTGTAGTTGTGTGTCACCCTCTGTTTAATACTGTATACTTTGTAGTTGGGTGTCACCCTCTGTAATACTGTATTTAGTTGGGTGTCATTATTCCTCTGTAATACATGTATGACTTTGTAGTTTTGATGTCACCCTCTGTAATACTATATGAAGTTGCTGGTGAAATCTGTAATTACTGTTTGGCTTTGACTAGTTGGGTGTCACCCTCTGTAATACTGTATGAGTCCTTTGTAGATTGGGTGTCACCCTCTGTAATACTGTATGACTTTGTAGTTGTGTCACCCTCTGTAATAAAAAAAAGTTTCTGTATGCTAGTTTTGGGTGTATTCCTGTATTATTGTCTATCTTAAAACTGTTGTTCGATGGGAATATGAACATGTATTGTTTGGAGGTGATATCAAACAAGAATACCAACTCAAACCCTTGTAACATATTTTGCAACGGTGATTGCCTAGATGTGTTAACATACAAGGTGACCTGTCTATGTTACACCTGTTTTTGTCAATAACCAACAATTACTAAATCTAGTTTATACTGTATATACTTTGTAGTTTGGATGTCAAATACTGTAATTTTTGTAGTTGGGTGTCTACAAATACTGTTTTATGGACTATTTGTAGTTGGGTTCACCCTTCTCGTTATACTGTAAAATAAAAAAAAATACATAATTAGATTCTTTGTAGTTGGGGAATGGGGGGTAATAGGTGGGATAATGGTCTTTTAGTCACCCTTAGTACATCTGTAATAATCTACTTAAGCGTTTCTGTATGCCTATCTGATTAGTATAACAACAGTTCTGACTTTCCTACACCCTGAATAATCTGACCAAACCACCCATGCAATGTCGTTAGCAAGTTTCATTGTATTCCAGTGCAATGCTATCATAGCAATCAAGATATGGGTTTTTTTTCATATCTATAAACATGCGTTTGGTAGATTTTTTTTAGGAAAAACAGTTATGTTTAAATTGTAGCGAAAACTCACCTTGTTGTATGTATCTTGATGTAAAGTTAGACAAGGCACCTGTCCTGTGCGAATAAATAGGTCACTTCAAACTGGCAAATACAATCTGAATCACTAGCTGCGTACATCCCTACATGTAATTGATGGATCGCAGTGTAAGGAATATCATATCCGAACATGTTCAAAAACACTGTTGTACCTCAAAGGTGTAAAAACCTAAATGATGTGCATGCATCTCAACATTGTTAGTCCATTATTCTGTCCACAGGTGAGTGAACACCAGTGCCAATTCCTGAAATGGGATGTTTTTTTTATTCCCATTTTCTCAAACAGGGTACGCAAGGTAGTGAGTAGTGGTATATGATGGTTTAAGTAGGATAAATTCCTCAAACTGTCCATTTATTAGGAGAATGGATTGTACCTCGCCCTGCGGGCTCGGTATACTATCCATTCTCTTATGAACCCAGCCCTGGGTTTAATGTTAAAAGGAAAGTACACCAACACTGCCATGGCCATTGGACGATGACGAGATCAGATATCAGTACTGTTCTATCACAGTATTCAAAGATATCATAAACATTTTTAAGGCAAAATAGTTCAATACAGTATTCAATATGAAAGCATATTCCATGTAGCATTGATTCCTAGCATTAATTCATAGACTTTATGAAATCCATTCCTTGAGTTACAAGAAAGTGCAATGTATATTTTGTATGAATATTTATAAACCTGTTTATGAAGTAATAAAAATGAGCATCAGTTAATATTATACCTTTGTTATTTCTTCCAAAGTATAGCTGGAGCTATAGCAGCCAAGTTGTTAAGATGACCATACATATTACGACAAGCCTTCTACCTCTGGGCGGCTACTTTGAATCCCAAGTAGGGCAGGTACTGACTGTTGTCTTTGGTTTTTCTTTTAGGTATTTTGGATTTCATCTACCTCCTTACCTAAACATTTCCTTAAATGACCCTGGCTGTTAATAGAATGTTAAATCTTAAAGATGCTCCACCTTTGACAAATGATATTTTTTCACCATCAAAAACAGGAGCAGACGATGTAGTATTTTTCCTTCAATTACTTACTTTACACCATTACTACCTTCGAAAAGTTTGAGCTTCTAGTTTTACTTCAAATTAAAAATATGAAAAATAATTAATTGCATCCCGAAAATATTCCCTTGCACTATATCCTATATGGAATAAAGTAATGATTGTGCATGCACCAAAGGCGAAATAAATAATTTTATTTTCATTTTTATTTCAATTAGGCATATATATACACGATTAAACACTAAATATTGTTCAAATGATGAATATCATTTATGCTCTGTCGGCGGTGGAGCATCTTTAAGTGAAACTATCTTTCAGATAGTTTACCTTCTCTGATCATGTCTTGGAAAAACAACAGAACCATGACTGGTCTTTCAAAATCAAATTTAATTAGTAGGGCACTGGCAGTACGTAAAATGTACTTAGCACATATTAATATTGAATACAGACCAGTTTATAAGACACCCAACATATCACAGGGCTTCAGCACAGGGTAGCATGTCTACAAACACACACTCATTATAGATAAACACGAGACTCCCTACAAAACTGCTCGCATCGCAATGATAACATTACAACCAAAAAATGGCAAAATCAAACTGAAAATTTTACAAAAATCAGCTTTGTATCATTGATTACATCACATAATTTACAATTAACTTACTGAGGGATCAACCCTCAGCAATTCCTCAGCCTCCTTAGTACTATGTCTCCTTAGTTACATCATACATCTCCTTTGTTACATCCTACGTATCCTTATTTACATACTACATCTCCTTAGTTACATCTTACCGATACATCTCCTTAGTTAAACCTTTCATCTCCAAGTTACATCCTACATCTCGTTAGTTACATCCTACATCTCCTTAGTACATCCTATATCTCCTTAGTTACATTTTATCGATACGTCTCCTTAGTTACACCTTGCATCTCCTTAGTTACATGCTATGTCTTATTACATACATCCTACATCTTAGATTCTACATCTCCTAAGTTACATTCTCATCTCCTTAGTTACATTCTACATCTTAATTACATCCTACATCTCCTCAGTTACATTTTACGTCTCCTTAGTTACATCCTACACCTCCTTAGTTCTCCTATAGTTACATTCTACATCTCCTTAGTTATATCCTTCACCTCCTTAGTTACATCCTACATCTCCATAGTAACATATTACATTTCTTTCGTTACATTTTACGTCTCCTAAGTTACATCCTACATCTCCTTAGTTACATTATACATCTCCATAGTTACATCTCCTTAGTTACATCTTGCGTCTCCTTAGTTACATCTTACGTCTCCTTAGTTACATCTTACATCTCCTTAGTTACATCTTACATCTTAGTTACATTCTATATCTCCTTAGTTACGTCCTACATTTCCTTAATTTCATATTACCTCTCCTTAGCTATATACACATGACTTAATATAAATGTAGCTCTAATCATTCTGCAAACTTCTTATACTGCATGAACACACAGGATAGTATCATTTACAGGTAGACAACTTCCTATCAATCCAAACCATTTCTTACTCAATACCCTCAAAAACCATACAAAGAGGCCTGTTGTTTTGACAGTATCCTCTTGGCTCACCACAGCCCAAATCAATCTGTATGTTTCATACTCTCACGCAAATGTTCACCACATACTTTCAAAGGGAGATAACTTATAGTTGACCAATGCTAGTTCACACCTTTTCCAAAACACCATACCTTTGAGGAAATGTTCATAACACATTATACATGAGGACTAATCATGCCAGATATCAAACAAATATGCCTACATAAATGTTACAGTCATTAGATCCTCACTTCTGTTCACCAGGCAGTTTGTAGGGAGTCTAATTCATTCCTCAGTAAAACATGAGTTTTACTACCTATCCTTTCCTACAGCACACAATACTCATGTATACATATGGCAAAGTAATCTACAACATACATATCCCATTATGTCAGGATTCTGTTAAATAAATTACAGATAAAAATTTACACATTCTGTTAGGATAATAGTATCTAGTTATAGAATACATATCACCGAGTTTATTATCATCAACCTATTCATCCCTGTGATTCCACAATGAACTCTTCCAGGCATAGAAATAGAAGAACTTAAAGAATTGTTCAGTGGTGAAGCAGTTTATACATTGATACACTTTTTATAAGATTATGTTATCAGAATTGGTAGGTTAGAGCCTTTTGTTTTTAATTTTCAATTTGAAGATAAAAAAGGAACAGCGATTTCTATCAACGCAAAGCTTAATTTAACTTTTTTGATGTGGGATTTTCAAAATTGAGAAGCTGCAAAGTTGGTTTACAAGCTATGTTAAGAAAAAATTTAACGATGAATTTGTTGGCTCTAAGATGAAAACTTGTTAAAGACAGATTTGACAACACAAGGATTAAATAGTGTATAAAGTTTACATTCAACCAATACAGTTATAATGTCGGGAGAAAATAAGAATAAGATAATTCTTAAAAATGACATTCAAAGAGGAATTTTCACATTCATCACATAATAAATATGATTTATACAAATTTATAAACTTAAGCAGAAAGTCTGTTTACACCATAATATTTAAGATTCAAAGAAGAATTTTGTTAATGTTCAACAGGGAAATAATACTAAGACAGAACATTGTGTACATCACAAGATTATGTGTAGAGAACTTGGAGAAAAAAAAATCAAAGAGAATATGTACATATTTCGTGTACATCTATGAAAAGACGCATTATACAAAGTATAACATAAGTATACCAGTATGTCATTTCCCAACACAAACATATCACATTATAACGTGATTTACAAATCCTATCAACAACTTTGTGCTTATTTCTCATGAGCATATCTCGTATCATCAAAAATACATTGATAAAAATATCCCTGAAGATTTTTTTTTTTTATCCTAAAGGACAATCTATCAGTTAAGTACAAACTTGTATACAAAACTTAGAATGTACATTTATATAGGTGGGTAATATGATTGTAATATAACTATCCAATATTATCTGATCGTGCTTGTGTAATTAAACAAGAGTAAAATTCAATCATACACTATCACACAATGTCATGAAAAATCCTTATCTAAGAAGAAAGATTTTATCGAGAATAGATTGGTAGTCACTAGATTTTGGTAGAACATATCGAGTTCCATTATCGGGGAATAATTTCAATCATTAAGTCTGTGTGTACCGGAGAATTGGCCAAAGAAAATCCAGGCATTTGATGAAAAAGCTTCTAGTGTAATACTGTTAACCAACTTATATTTTTGCAGTGACTTAATTTTGTGTTTTGTTGCCAAACAACTTTTTTGATGCCATTTAATCTAGTGATTTATAATCTATGATTTGTTTTTGTCCGTGAAATACGTGAAACTAACTTGCTCACACACATTAGTTGGTTTACAGCAACCAAAAACAGGTATCTCTAGGAATATAACTAAAATGTTTAAAGAAAGAACATGTTTGCTTTTTCAAAATTTTACACCAGTTTAAATCAAAATTATTACAGTAAGTAATGGGAAAATTTCACAGCTGGGAAAACATCAACAGTCATTTGTATGCATTTCAACAGTCAAATATACACCATACAAAGTAGCATTTACATACAATACTTATATATCCCTAATTAATATATTATATATGTAATAATTATACAACCCTAATGAACACACTACACAGCCATGCACAATACACTACCCTCTCAGCCACACAGTAACAACATACTCCCAGGTAACAAACAGCATTGAGACTAATGCCTGCACAGGTCCCCATAGAGCCAGCTAAGTACCACAAGCTGAATTCAAAATGTACAAAATATAGAAATACTTTCTCATGTGCAAATAAAAATGTGGCAAAGATTCAAATCACACTTAATTCATAACATGCACTAATTATTGTACGGCCATTCCAGTTGCCAATCATTTCACATGGGAAGAAAACTCCCTGATTTTCTCTTATGCCCCAAATAAAATAGGAAAACATATATTTTACTATTAGATCATAACTATTACCCAAAATTCACCATACAATTCCGGACTTGACATCTTTTATCACACATCTGATTTTGACACTTGCACACTCAATTTTGATAGTAGCACACTTGATTTTGACACACACACGCTTGATTTTGACACACACACGCTTGTTCTGATTTTGACATCTGTACACCTTCCAGACATCACAGTATTGTATATACCAACCATTCAATACTGGCCACACTTGTAATACTGTATCCAATACAGACACAAATGTCTACAGGGATCAAAATCTAACACTACATGGCTCATCATCATTTTAGTCTCATTAAGTTTAGAGTTATAGAATAATCAAATCATCACCGCTACCATTCCATGGTAGTATCTGTAGCTCATTGAATGGCTACCTCTGAGATCCTTATTTATACTAACAACTCCTTACATTATGTTGATACTGAATTCATTATGGCTAAACAATCAACCTGATTAGCATATCTACGTGTAGTTTACTTCAATAGTGTAAATGTAGTTATATTTATATAATTTCTGCCACAATTGTGTCAATCTTTAAGCCTTGGTCTAATATGTGTAGGCCAAATAAAATAAAATCATTTGTTAAATAATCAACTTAAAAATGAGAAAACACAAAAATAAACACATAGGCTAGGACCAGACTCGCCGAGTGATCAGACAAATAAGGATATCATTCCAAGGAACATTGTATTTGAGTTCCTACGATTTATGTTTTGTCAACATAACGGGTGATAGTCATGTGACACATGTCGTGGCTACATATGGTCATCTCCTTATATGGTCATGCAGTGATATTTTTAAACCACTGACCTTATAACCAAGTGCGATAACATATTGAAAAATGAAAACTGGTCAGTTACAATGTAAACCAAAGACAAACATAAAAATAAACCCTGATCATTGAGATATGTGATATTAACACAACAGTCCGTACAGAAAAGCTGCAAGTCCGCAAATTACTTCTCAATCGGTATTGCCATTTCAGATACACAATGGTTTATAAATGAGTGGATTATTTTCCATCCAGCTCTGACTACAGGTAAATGGTCAGCCCTGGAATACTCCTATCAATGATGTGACAGTATTTAACAATAACAAATAATAAGCAAAAACATATGATGAACAATCTACTGAAGTGGAAGTGAAGACCAACACTTTCAAGAATCAAGATTCACCCCATAGCCATGTACAGACCACCAGCCACCAAATAGTACAGTAACCAATATAGAATGACAAAGATTTTACCTTTACTTGTACTTAATGATTTAAACAAGTACATTTTAATTTGGTGTTGCCACTTCAAACATGATGAACTGATGCCATACATACAACAAAATATACTGGTGTGTCATACCAGAACAGATTGAATCTTATTTGTGTTCCACATCGCATTAGTAAGTGTAACAGAAGTGCTGTAGATGCTAATCTGCAACATTACTCAGCACAAATCTGCAACATTACTCAGCACAAATGGTACTACAAATGTATAATGCAGCAATACATAGCACAGATGGTGCAATATTTCAGCATTACATAGCACAGATGGTGCTACAATGCAGCATTACACAGCACAAATGGTTCTAAACTGCAATACTGCACAGCATGACTGATGCATACCGCAAAAGTACACAGCATGTATGGCTAAACTCTAAGAGCACACATGGTGCTATACACTGCAAAAATTACACAACAGAGAAAGTGAGACGCAAAAGTATACAAAACACTTGTAGATGGCACAATATCAGTATAAAGCACACAATGGAAGCCACTTCAAAACAGTAAAACATAGATAGGTATATACTGTAAGGAGCACAGATAGATTACATTGCATGCCACTTGGCACATCATGCTAGAATGTTTTGTCATTAGAAAGTATGGGCGGAGATTAATAATATGTTTGGTGATAACTCACTAGTTTGATAACTTTATCATTCCTATGAATCATATTTAGTACAAAATGGTACAGATTTCAGTAAGTATTACATCTATGTGTTATTTGTAAATGCATTTTATGGTTGGTACCTCTACATTTAGTAGATAGATAAATGGAAACCAATTCGGAAAGAATTTAATACCAAATCAAAGTGAGTGATTAAGTGGCTTTCAAGCTATTTTCAAGTTAATTTAAAATAACAATTTTTGTCTTTATACTCTATTAAAACAGAAGGCTGTGTTGGTGGTAACAGCCTGTACCAAATTTGTATCCTATAGCTCCAAGGTCATGTCGATATGTTTGTGGTTTGTAGTTGTTGATGAGCGAGTTGAAGTATCCAGACTTCTACACTAGTAGGCTGTGAGTCTGAGGCAATAAGGATAGAGACATGCAGCCGTCATGTTTGTTGTAGCTTCAGGTCCATTTACACACGACAGGAAAAAGTACAGTTGCACCACACTTGAGCACTAAGATTCAGTTAAGGTCAATCATACTCCAGAATTTGTTTGTGATAAAACAGCAGATACCTGTGGCAAGAAATAGACATTTTTTTTAAAAATTTGCTTTATACGATCAAAACTATCAAAGGAGGGGTGTCAAATTGGGCCATCTAGTGGCCATGATAAGCATTATTTTTTGTTTACAGATACCTGGGGGTTAAGTCATAATGATATGGCATATGATTAAGGTCAGGTCAGAAACCTTTGTGAGTTATGGATTAATTTTCTGTATGATCCAGTTTTGCCAGAACCAAATGACATTTTTAAATTATTTTTTTTATGAATTACTACCCGGTATGCACCGATATGTTGAAAAAAGAACAAATTGGAAAATATAACTTACTTTCAAAAAAGTAGGTCACAAAGACCTAATTTTGACAGTTCCCATTATGCAAAAACAGTGGGGATTGCCTTTTGTGTGCATAGATAAGATTACCTCTTTGTCCATACAGTCTATGCTTACATTCAAGTGCAGCCTATTTTCACAACCAACCTATTTTCAAGATTCATTTGACAGTAGGAAATCCAAGACTTACTTTCATGACCGGCCTTTTTCGATTCAGGATTCAAGATTTTTGGGTATCATACTAGTTATCGAAACATCACACACAAAACTTTCACTGGTTGTGTAACAATTCCGTCTTTGCATATTACAAAGTTAGCCCTGCGGATAGGTATTGATTGGTATCATTATTTTATGAGCGCAATTCACTCGTTTTCTCCGAAAAGTATAGTTAAGCTCACAAATACTGACGTCACAATCAATACTACCCGCAAAGGGCAGATAACTTTGTAATATGCAAATACGGAATACCATTACACAAGATTACATGTAAGTATAAGTATCGCCTGTACCGTATTATTGATTTAATACATAACTATAATGGAATATTTATAAACATCTGAAAGTAAAACAAAATGAAGAAAAAGTGAAATGCAGGCTAATTCTGTCCTACAGCATCTGAGTCCCACGTCCAAGATTGTTTAGGATTACACAATATACTTTTTGAGAAAAAGAGCTAAGTATAAGTTTTAGCATCAATCAGTTTCACAGTCTCTGAATCCCACACCATGAAATGAATCCTGCAACAATTAGGTATGTAGGTAAATGATGTCCTTCAGCTATGTTAAAGTTTGCTTAGTTTTGGAATTATAGTTTTTGAGAAAAAGAGCAAACGCAAAACTTTAAAGTCAAGTCTTATAAATAGTTTAGCATCCCTAGGTTTCACAGCCTCTGTATCCCACGGTATGAAATGAATTCTGCAATAATTGGTGTGTGAGGTGATAATGATGGCCTTAGCTATGTTTAAAGTTTGGTTAGTTTTGGATTTACAGTTTTTGAGAAACAGAGCTAAACGCAAAACTTTAAAGTGATATGTTGATCACAACACCGCCGCCAGAAAAGTAACATCATAGTATTGCCTTCGCAAACTATTGTCGCGGGCAATACAATAAACCATACTTTCAAACCTGAAGCTTAGAGACTTACCCTTCACTGTTGAGAACATCGCCAACCAACGCCTTGTTGATGAGGTGGTCATCACATTTGAACCACTGGTCCTTCAGTTGGCGGATAAAACAGGTGTAGTGACCACTCTCTATTGTACCCATGTGGTTCACAACAGCAAACAATGAATACCTGTAGTGTACAATATCTTCTGTCAGAAGTCTACTTATTAAGGACAAGGACAAAATTTTGAATAATTTGAATGCTTTGGTATTTATTAGTTTAACGTCCTGTTAACAGCCAGGTTTGTTGGTGGAGGAAAGCCTGAGTACCTAGAGAAAAACCACCCGCCAGCGGTCAGTACCTGGCAACGGCCCCACATAGTATTAAAACTCTCATCCCAGAGGTGGAGGGCCTGTGGTAATATGTCAGGACATCGAAACCATGCGGCCACTGTGGCCCCTTTATTTGAATGCAATAAGTAACTTGCCTAATATCATAGGATAGAAAATACATATGAAGTTCACTGTACCATAAGATTTTTGTAACTTGCCTTAAAACTGATTAGGCAATATGATTCAATCTACCCTAAGATTTAATATCTAAAAATGAAAACCCTATTCCTCCAAAGATTTACATACTATATAATGTGTTCTGAATCTGTCTACTGATCAGAAGTTTATCATAGCACAAACAAATGGCAAAACATTACACGGAATACTATCGATACAAAAAGATTAAAAATGTTCAGCATTCACAACACCACAACATCATTTTAGTACAGAGTTACCAGAACTTACTTATTATCACATGAAAGCCCCCTGGAAGATTCCTGAATGACTTGATTGTTGTAACCATTTGTGTTGTTACGAGAAGATGACATGAAGGGTGTCATGTCCAGCTCCTCGGGGAATGACACATAAGTTGAGATCTTTTTGTGGTAACCAGTTGAATGTTCAAATCTCTGAAAACAAAACACATGTCAATTTAAACCGTATAGTGCAAAAATAAATTTAAAGCAAGATTATTGAAGTTATTTTGGTAAGTATGAATATGGATACCAGATAACTTCAGACGCAATATATAGTGTGTCTTGTGCAGAGAGGAGTTTCCATGGTTACATGTGGTGTTTCTTTAAAATATACAAGTTTGCTAAGTAGCCTTTTTTTAATTAGACAGACAGATGACTTTAGAATGTCATCTAACTTTAGTTTGCTTTACTTATCAAAATTATTTTGGTATTTCTTTGAAATATTTTTCAATAATAAGGTATTTACAATTCAGCTTTAAATCATTTTATTTCTACATTTTTCTCCAAAATTTCTTCTAATCACATAAAATACAAATATTGAACTTTTAAAGCAATAGAAATGCAGTGTCATAAGCAATAGTGTTAAGAACTTCAAAGACATCATAAAATCAAGGTTTTATCATTAGAAGAAGATAAAATTTGTCTTACCTTGAGATGAAAACATGCAACTATTGGTAGTTTCTTCATGGTGAGCTGTTTGGTAGATTCCTGATAGCTACCACATGTACTACACTTTATCTTGGCTGAACTGCCCAGGTGTTCAGGTTTTGTAAACCTAGCAACGAAGATACAAACAATATACAGTTTTATTACTCTACATAAAAGATGACAAAACTAGAAAATTGTCTGCAATAAAGCACCCACCTCCATATAGCAACAGGACTGGAGGGAAAGTACACAAGATATGGGTTATACTACCCCCACCTAAACTAGAACTGTCACCAGAGAGGATGACTTATAGTCTAATAGGAGGAGTTCACAAGTTGTGTCTACATATAGATGGATAGACAGACAGACAGACGGACAAACCAATTTCAGAATACACTCCCCTCCCCCTCTTAACGTTGTTGTGGGGGATATATTAAATGGAGCGTGATTATAACACATTGTACATTATACATAATGCTGTATCTTATAAAACTAGCAGAAAAGTTTTAGTTTCTTACCTTTTTAAACATTCTAAAAGTGAGGTAGGTTCATATGTTCCGGGGCTATTAGAAAAACCTGAAACAAGGAAATTGTCACTCTTTTATAAAAAGCATGTATTTCTTATGAACATAATGAAAGTATGGTTTTAAACATATCAACTAAATATCAAATATGATTTATTGCTTAATACACTAATAGGGTACTTGTGACAAGTGATTCATCTGAATTTAGAGAAGAGTTAGGAGATATTGTGACCCACCTGCGTTTTGAGTTACTGTCACTCAAGTTTGGAGGAAAATTGGACTTGTGACTCACTTGAGTTTGGAGTAGAGTTGGAATTGTGACTCACCTGAGTTTGGAGAAGAGTTGGAGTTACTGTTACCCCCGGGCGGTGGACCAGGACCTAAATCCAAAGATATATCCCAGATTGGATCTATCGTTGTGGAAACGTTACTGAAAATATATATTTAATACATTAAAACACATTTCAAATTTTAAGTGGTTAGAGAATAATTTCGCTGGATCAACAAACTTCACACCCTCCTATGAATAGTATACAGTCATGAAGTTACACAGTACGTGACCATAGCTTTTTTTCACATGACCTATTGGACTCTCTTGATGTATTTTGGACATAATGTCTAACTTTGATCATTCACATTGTTGTCTAACTTTGATCATTCACAATGTTTCATAATAGCATTTTTTTCTGTACTGAAGAAGTTTATGTATTTTGATTTTCACAGCTGGGTTTCAAATGACAAGAGTAAAATGTTAGAGATATCTGTGCGAGTCAATTTTTTATTAAAAAATTTCGAGAGTCTCTAGGTCAATAGGTCAACATAACAATACTAACAGGGTGAGGCATCGTGATGTGACTACTTACTTGCACTGTTGACACGTAACATCAGACTGGAGACCGCCAGTAAAGATCTGGTCTATGATACAGTTACAGTGATGAGGGTTACCACTGCCATTACTGTCTGAGGTCCCTGGGGAGGGAAAACATGACATTGTATATCATTTCTGTCTGAGGTCCGTGGGGAGAAAAAAATATGACATTGTATACCGTTACTGTCTGAGGTCCCTGGGGAGGGAAAACATGACATTGTATATCATTACTGTCTGAGGTCCGTGGGGAGGGAAAATATGACATTGTATATCATTACTGTCTGAGGTCCCTGGGGAGGGAAAACATGACATTGTATATCATTACTGTCTGAGGTCCCTGGGGAGGGAAAACATGACATTGTATATCATTACTGTCTGAGGTCCCTGGGGAGGGAAAACATGACATTGTATATCATTACTGTCTGAGGTCCCTGGGGAGGGAAAACATGACATTGTATATCATTACTGTCTGAGGTCCCTGGGGAGGGAAAACATGACATTGTATATCATTACTGTCTGAGGTCCCTGGGGAGGGAAAACATGACATTGTATATCATTACTGTCTGAAGTCCCTGGGGAGGGAAAACATGACATTGTATATCATTACTGTCTGAGGTCCCTGGGGAGGGAAAATATGACATTGTATATCTGTCTGATCATGCAGGGGTGTACAATTCTGAAAATTTTGCACTAGCCCAATGGCTAGTAGCATCAATTTTTCACTAGCCCTGATCAGAAGCAGCCTCAAAGTTGAGAGAAATTTACTCAGCATATGCGAGTAAATATTCCCAAAGGCGAGTTAAAAATTAACAATGTATCGCCAAACGGCGAGTAAAAAATTCCTTAATATTTCCCGGATTTATTTTATGTGTTTTCGTCTTCTTTTAATAGTTACACATATCTAATCTGTGTAAGAAAAGCGCTTAAAAGCATAATCACTGCCTGCTGTAAAGCGTCTTGATGACCCTACCTCAAGTATCAGTAGCAATATGGCGGCAAAAAGGCCGGGCAAATCCCCCTGACTTGTTTTGGCATTTAAAAAGTCAAAACAAACAGAGAACAATGGCAGTTATTGACTCTGGATTCATGTGAAAAAAGGGACTGAAGCCAATACATCAACAGGATAGCAAACGCTTCGACATGGCTGAACGAATGTTGTGGCCAAGACATGACGAAGGTACGATGTTCTGAAAGATGTGTAAACAGGTTATTAATTGATCAATGGCCGGCAAAACAGACTTTGTGTCCAACTACTGATTGTTACGAAAGAGACAGACGCTTGTGTGACACAGAAAGACAGTAAGACATTCATGATATTGTTATCGCTTCAAGTTCAAACGAAAGTACAGTCGGACACAACTTTCAAACAACGCAAACAATGTGTTGCAAAAACATTGCAAGATATGCACATAAAGTTCGTCAATGCATACATGTATAGAATCGCCAAGCCACAACTAAATTCCAAGCCGCTGGTAGACATATGCAACGAAAAAAACGGACTCTTGGAAGCTTGTACATTACTGCCTGAGATATTAGGCCCAATTTATTCAATTTTAAATAAAATATAATAACCCTAATCGGCGCGATATGAATTAGTAACTGAATAAATTTGAGATATATTGATAATTACTATACATTTATATATAAATTACTTATATTACCGTATATAAAATTTAAACAGATTGAAAAATGGTTTAAAAACAAAAAGGAAGCTGAAGTACAGAGGCTGTTTAGTGGGACATTGCAGTTGTTGAATAAAAAGAGTTTTGACCAACACAAAATTAATGTTTTTCATGTTTTTAAATACTTGTACATGTGTATCTGCTTGCTCAATAGTGTAAGGTGTCTCAATAAAGCTCTTAACACATCAAATCAATATATGAATCTTATAAATTTCTTCTTGACAACATTTGGCGAGTAAAATTTTGAGGTCACTCGCCAATTGGCTAGTCATTCCCAAGTGCTACTTTTGAGGCCTGAGAAGTCTACTAGCCCTATTTTTCGTTTTGTTTTTATATGTTCATTTTACTCGATCTGGATTTTTTACAAACCTGTACAGAACAAGTACATGTCTAACAGTGTGTTTAATACCATTCTGCTAATAAAGATATCGCACGTTCATAGGTACCAGGTAATTCATTTAGTAAAAACATTCTTGAGTCAATATTGATAATGCAACAATGCCATCCCATGCAAAATACTTTAAATTTGAAATTATGGTTCTTTATTTCACTAAGATATTTCCTTTAAAACTATCATTATATATAGAAAGATAACATAATCATATATCTATTAAAGTTTAACTTTGATATTAAAAGCTTAGCAGGAAAATGTAAAGTGAACAATCAGTATTTATTATCTGCTGTTTTCATTTTATAGGTATGATGAATTTAGTAAATAGTACAGTTCATGAAAATTCTGTAAAAAATCTTTTATTGAAATAACTGTTTTACTGAACACTTACTTATTTTCCCTAATTTTCTGAGCATTGAAATTTTTTTTTCATCTAGTATATTTGCATCATTGCATGATACATTCGTATTTGAATAAAATGATGTCAATTTTTCATTGAATTTCATATAGATTTATTTTAAGAACTACACAAAATCAATTTTACAATTTACTATAAAATATTTTGTAAATAATTATTAATTAGCACTGCTGATTTTCATTTACAAGTTTTCAATATAATTATAAAAATATGCGAAAGATAAGATGAAAAATATGCAAAAATATTGTACCTATAATTATGAAACCTCTATTAAAGTTATTTTGAAAAACATTCAGTGGGTTTATTTGTGTCAGCTGTGTTAACTAAGCATACCTATGTATCTGCAAGTGTACATGACAACATTTTACCGTGTATTTTAATTACTTCAAAATGATCCGCTATCCATCGCACAGCAGTAGTTCTTTCTGAATCCAGCCCCATACACTCAAATTTATAACACTAAAATTATAATGATGCTAGATAATAAAAAATGTCTAGAGTCAAGAAATCTTGATTTTCCCGTTCCCTGTCTGTAAGCAACCTCGGCAAACACATGGCCATCAGGGTCACTCAAAGCTGCCTTAACTTTTCATCAATAAGCAAAACAAAGACGATTGATGCATCCTAGATGAAAGAATGTAATTTACGTTGTGGGAACGCAACTTGTGTATGGCAACGATATCAATGCCATCAGTTTTTGAGACGACGACATGTTATCTGAGCTAGTCGAGAATTCTGAAACGTGCAAAAATTGTCTTAAACTTGATTATTTACCCAACTTAAAATTTATCCAGATAGGTGTTATTATAGATGTATTAGAACAGAAAATTTTCAGCTAGCCCAACTCACTAGCAAAGTAATGTTCGTGAAGCCACAAGCCCCTGATACCTTAAAATTCCACTACCTCCGTACGGTTGTCGCAAGTGGAATTGTAACACCGCCTGTCATATAGGTTACCCAGATGAGAGAATAAACCATTACATTGTATATCCTCATTACTGTCTGAGGTCCGTGGGGAGGGAAAACATGACATTGTATACCGTTACTGTCTGAGGTCCCTGGGGAGGGAAAACATGACGTTGTATATCATTACTGTCTGAGGTCCCTGGGGAGGGAAAACATGACATTGTATATCCTCATTACTGTCTGAGGTCCCTAGAGAGGGAAAACATGACATTGTATATCGTTACTGTCTGAGGTCCCTGGGGAGGGAAAACATGACATTGTATATCATTACTGTCTGAAGTCCCTGGGGAGGGAAAACATGACATTGTATATCATTACTGTCTGAGGTCCCTGGGGAGGGAAAACATGACATTGTATATCATTACTGTCTGAGGTCCCTGGGGAGGGAAAACATGACATTGTATATCCTCATTACTGTCTGAGGTCCGTGGGGAGGGAAAACATGACATTGTATACCATTACTGTCTGAGGTCCCTGGGGAGGGAAAACATGACATTGTATATCATTACTGTCTGAGGTCCCTGGGGAGGGAAAACATGACATTGTATATCCTCATTACTGTCTGAGGTCCCTAGAGAGGAAAACATGACATTGTATATCGTTACTGTCTGAGGTCCCTGGGGAGGGAAAACATGACATTGTATATCATTACTGTCTGAAGTCCCTGGGGAGGGAAAACATGACATTGTATATCATTACTGTCTGATCATGTGGTCCCTGAGGAGGGAAAACATGACATGACATATGTATATCATTACTGTCTGAAGTCCCTGGGGAGGGAAAATATGACATTGTATATCATTACTGTCTGAGGTCCCTGGAGAGGGAAAACATGACATTGTATATCATTACTGTCTGATCATGTGGTCCCTGAGGATGGAAAAACATGACATTGTATATCATTACTGTCTGATCATGTGGTCCCTGAGGAGGGAAAACATGACATTGTATATCATTACTGTCTGAGGTCCCTGGGGAGGGAAAACATGACATTGTATATCCTCATTACTGTCTGAGGTCCCTAGAGAGGGAAAACATGACATTGTATATCCTCATTACTGTTTGAGGTCCCTGGGGAGGGAAAACATGACATTGTATATCATTTCTGTCTGAGGTCCGTGGGGAGAAAAAAATATGACATTGTATACCGTTACTGTCTGAGGTCCCTGGGGAGGGAAAACATGACATTGTATACATTACTGTCTGAGGTCCGTGGGGAGGGAAAAACATGACATTGTATATCATTACTGTCTGAGGTCCTGGGGAGGGAAAACATGACATTGTATATCATTACTGTCTGAGGTCCCTGGGGAGGGAAAACATGACATTGTATATCATTACTGTCTGAGGTCCCTGGGGAGGGAAAACATGACATTGTATATCATTACTGTCTGAAGGGTCCCTGGGGAGGGAAAACATGACATTGTTATCATTACTGTCTGAGGTCCCTGGGGAGGGAAAACATGACATTGTATATCATTACTGTCTGGAGGTCCCGGGGAGGGAAAACATGACATTGTATATCATTACTGTCTGGAGGTCCCTGAGGAGGGAAAACATGACATTGAATATCATTACTGTCTGAGGTCCCTGGGGAGGGAAAAACGACATTGTATACTGATACTATTTGAGGTCCCAGGGGAGGGAAAACATGTCATTGTATTTCATTACTGTCTGAGGTCCCTGGGGAGGGAAAACATGACATTGTATATCATTACTGTCTGAGGTCCCTGGGGAGGGAAAACATGACATTGTATACCAATACTGTTTGAGGTCCTTGGGAAGGGAAAACATGTCATTGTATATCAATACTGTCTGAGGTCCCAGGGAGGGAAAACATGACAAAATATACCTGTACCATTACAAACCCACCTTCTAATTATCATCTGGTCAATATCCCTAAATGCTTAAGTGTATTCTTGTAAAAGTAGGTCTACTAAATGTTATTTTGTAATCATAATAGCACGGATATCCCCATTAGTAATCCAAATATATACTGTGCTAGGCTATTCTGTATTTCTGTTTGTAGCTTAGAAACTAGAAATGTCTGTAAAGCATCAATATTCCTAATTTCGTATGAATTCAGAACAGAACATTACACAAGGGAATGTGACAAGACGGGACTATATTCAACCACATCTGTTAAATATTTTGTTCTAACTCATTCACCCCTGAAAATTCAAAATTAACTCTTCCAGTCTTTGTATGAAAAGAGTTCAAATGTGGATTCAGGAGTGAATGCTTTAATATCAAACTTAGCTAATTAGAAATGTGTGACTTTCTGATATACTATCATAATACTATCAAAAGAGACTTATTGATAATGTTGTTTAATTAAATTGGTGTTGAAAATGAAGCATATATGACAAAGGAAAGAAAATGAAGCATATATGACAAAGGAAAGAAAACCTTAAAATAACATTTAAAATTAAAATGTTACTTAAGTTAGTTTCATTTCATTATATAACAACCAAAATGAAAAACAATATGTAAGAATTGCAATAACCAATAATCCGCTAGGTACAAGAAATGGTGTTTGAACACATTAGTCGAGTTAGTAAAAAATACTTCCCTGAGAGAGTGCTACAGTAGGTGGCAGGTCCCAAGTTATAGTGAGGAGAAAGTGTGTCAAATCAAGGATGTGAGTGGTTTTTATTCAAGAGTTTTACACCAAGTCCAACACAGAAATAATTTGTTAGGCTAAAAATACTTTTAAGTATGTCAAGAAAAACTGAAAAGCAAAGACAATTAAGCTCCTTTCACACTTCAGAAATATTGGAGATTTTTTCATTTTGACTTTGAAAATTTTTGATTTCCTTTTTTTCCCTTTTTTTTCGGCATTAAAAATCAAAAATTTGAAAAGATTTTCGCTCTGTTTCTTATTCAATATTGCAATTAGTACTTAATTCCAGTGAAATTTCAAAACATCAAAGGAAGTTTCATTTGAAAACAAATCCAAGAATCCGCTTGGTGTTAATTTGCATATAACAGGAACACACATCCACTATAACCGAAAACTGTACCAACCTGCATTTAACTGACTGTTGTAGGATAATAAAATATCATCAGAATAACCTTTACAGTGTCTGTGTAACACATCCAGGGCCGCAATCAGGAACTCGTGAGCATCCTGCTGCTCGTAACCGGCTAGATGGCGCGCGTTAGTCCACACCAGGTGAAGTAATCTGTATGGTATGTGTGGAGTTCTAGCTCCACAATAAAACTACAATAAACAAAACAAATTATGGCATAAAAGTAAATATAATTATAGCATATTTCAACTGACTTATATGTATCCTGCAGATTTTACATTTGATTTTCTTCGTATCAAAATTGATATTGAATATTTCTTGAAACAAACTAAATTAATAACAGACTAAAGCTAAAAATCTTCATTTAAGTTACATAAGTTGGCACATTCTAATTCAAGTGTTTGAATATGTGAATTTAGATTATAAGCAAAGTAACGAGGGTGAGAAAATCCTTTTTGGTAATATTTACTACATTTTTCAAAAGGGTTAATGAATTTGGTTTCTTTCTACAATAAAACACTTTATAATGAACCTCTAGGGGCCAACAAATTCACTTCAGTATAAACATACATGTAGTTTGTTATACACACATTACAGACATCTTATAGGAACCATGGTGGGGAATGAAATTGACTTCTGTTATAAGCGTGTTCGTTATAAGCGTGTTCGTTATAAACATGTTTTACTGTATCATATTACAAAATGGTAACAAAATCACTAGTTCCTTTTAACTAACTACCTTCATAATGTCAAACCTGCAGTAAAAATTTTATTATGCTTTAATTAACTCACTGTAATGTAATATGTAATTATGTTGTACATATTCTACATTTTACCTCCTGGAACAAACGTGACATTTCACAGACAAGGCACTGCCTTGCGTCCTGGCTTTGCACCTGACAGCTGTGCTGATCGGACAGAAAGAAGTCGCGTAGCACCGGGGTATGAGTCAAGGCTTGTACGATACAATTCATAAAGCAGGTGTTTCCTAAATTGATCAAGCCACGTAGTCCTTAACAAACAGATAAAAATATTGATAATGTTATTTTTATTAAGGAAATTTCAACACACAATGCAATAGGTGTTTACTTAAAACAGTATAAAGGAATAACAAAGTATGAAAATAAACCAATATACTGGCAGATGAATCAAGTACAAATGAAAAGCAATATTCAATTTGTAGTAACAACAAATTTTGTTCCATGTTTTTGGTCATTTCCACAATGTTGTAGGCATAACTAAATAACAAAACTTGCATACCTTCTATTCTATTTTATAATATAGTGTTCCCTTAAAGATGCTCCACCGCTGACAAATGATATTTTTTCACTATCAAAAACAGGAGACGATTTAGTATTTTTCTTCAGTTACAAAAGTTACTTACTTTACACCATTACCACCGTTAAAAAGTTTGAGCTTCTAATTTTTATTCAAGTTAAAAATATAAAAAATAATTAATTGCATCCCGAAAAAATTCCATGGCGCCATATCCTATTTGGAATAAAGTACTGATTGCGCATGCACCAAAGGCGAAGTAAATTGTTTTATGTTATTTTTTGTTTTAATTAGCCATATATATACACGATTAAACACCAATTATTGTTAAAATGAAGAATATCATTTATTATCTGTCGGCGGTGGAGCATCTTTAAAATATAAGACATAACAAACATTAACTAAACTTCACTTTGCTAAGGTGTTACCTATTGAGGACTTCATTTCTACTTTTCTTCTCTTTGGATTCTGTCTCAGAATTTCTATCTCCACTTCTGTGGGTTCCCATGATGAAAAGTTAGTGGTTTTTGAGCCTAAAACATAAATTGAATGCTACAAATGCCTTGCATTTTTATACTAGCAAATTGTGCAGCTCCAGAAAAACAGACCATAAAAAGTTCAAATAAACAAAGAGTGTAAAAATTTAAAATAGCTGTCAAGTTTTTGTCTTAGTGTTGATTAAAGGCTTTAATTTCATTTCTGGTAATTCTACAGCCGTGTGCCAAAAGTCTTCGTAGTTTTTATTTTTCCCTATATAAATTTATGTATTTTTACATTTTTTCTTAGATTTTTCCTGATCTCATCTAGGCGCGGATTTTAATCAATTTTGGCATACTTGTAGAAAATTATCTACACTTTCGGCTCATAACATTTACATAATTTTCCTTTATGCACTTTTTGAGAAAACCGTATTTCTGATTCATAACCACTCACAACTTTATAGTTGAATAAAGAAGAAAATGACGTCAAAAGTTTAACTGGTGCACAAAAATAAATATATTTTGAAAACAAAATATCGGAAAATTATACAAATATTATGAGCTGAAAGTGTAGATAATTTTCTACAAGTATGCCAAAATTGGTTAAAATCTGCCAATAGACGAGATCAGGAAAAATTAAAGAAAAAATGTAAAATTACATAGAATATATAGGGAAAAATAAAAATTACAAAGACTTTTGGCACGTTACTGTAGGTTCAAATTACTTTTGAATATCTTAAAACTTCAGTTTAAAATGACAGTAAATGATAATTTGTGTTGACTTCACCTTATAAAAAAAACTCAAATACCAGCATCATCATTTAGAATTTAGAACAGCAATATTAATTCATTATGTTACATCAATAGACCAAAAGAGTTCATCCTCGGTAACCCAGGCGATATATACACTAACGTTAATATCCCCTGGGAGCAATCGCGACCTTCATCTCGAACTCCTGAATAATTAATGAGGCATTTTCATTGGTTCCGTCACGCACACCCATCGCATAATTTGACCAATCACATTAGACTTAACAAAACCGAATAGGTAGTCTAGAAATAAAGATGGCGTCGCCCTTTCAGTTTTCGAGTGTATTGGAACGATTTGCCATTCCGGTACTAAAAGAATTTCAAAAGAAAAGTTTTGAGGCTTTATTGGAAGGAAAAGATGTTTATCTGTCGGTGAAGACAGGTGGGGGTAAGAGTCTGTGCTATCAGGCCTTTCAACAATTATGGACAGAAAAGAATGACGGAGATTCAAATTGTGCAGTGTTGGTTATTTCACCACTTGTTTCAATAATGAAAGAACAGAGCGACTTTTTAGAATCTCGAGGCTTTCGGGCCACTTACATTGGGAAGGACTCGTCGGAAGATAATGACATTTCACAAAGTTGCCACAGAAGCGGCATGTCTTCATGGGCGCAGCCATTGATATCCATAAATATTTTCCCTCCAAGCTTGAAGAGTTCTCATTTTGAAAAAGTTATGTTTTGATTGGTTTCTATTTATAGAATGACGTCATTGAAACGAAGCTATGAGATCGAGTACGCCCACGGGTTGATAAGTGTAGCGTAGTGTAGTGCGATCACCCGTGGGTCTCCGACGATCAAAAGAATTAAGCTGAAAGGATGATGACACCAGTTATACGTTGATTTTGAGATACCAAAATGTTGTAGGTGAAGTATGATTTACCATTTATTAGGTCCTACCTTTCTGTTAATGTGATATCATAATAATCATATCAAAATATAATATTACAATCACACGAAGGTGTGACTTATCAACAGTAAATCATACCTTACCCATGTCGTTTTAGTATCTAAATATCAATGTATTGAGATGATTTATTAAACACCATGCATGATATCAAACAGCTCTTTTACCCAAGCGCTTTTTTGATTTCTTATACTGCTTTCTGGCTATTTCTTCCAGCTGCTCATCATACATGTAGTCCCCACATTCAAAACAGTAAACTGCACCATGGACCATGTCAACAGCTGAAAAATCAAAGTACATCAAGATTATAGATTCAAATAATACTAATCATCAGACTTGCAGATCTTTTGGTAATTAATTCCTTTACATTTATAATATACCATCATTATAGCTCTTTAAATCCTCATCTTTTCAACAATAGTCAAATCTTGATATAATTTCAGTTTTGCCTTGAACATTATAGAAATGGCATTTGCCTGCAAATTTATTGACACCCATATAGTCTTTTGTGGTTGATGATCACTAAATTATCACAGCCTATTCTAATTGCTCTTAATCAGAAATGAAATATCATAAATCATGTGATAAATTAATAATATAACAATTTACTTCGCATACTTCATACTAGTCCGCTAAACCTGCCTATATTATTAGGCTTTTTAATTTTTTTTTTTTTTTTGCCTAATATATAGTCAGCTCGCGGTACCTCTTAAAAATGTGAAATCGTAGGCCAGATTTGGCCTACGCTACGTCAGTGGTATATTTCGAATATATCGTCCATGCAATGCCGGGAAAACGTACACATACCTATACATTGGGATCTTATGTACTCCACTGCCCCCATGTTACATCCCATTTATGAAATTAAACAACTCTGCACAATGAAATACTTCCGAGACCCTTCTATTTCACACATTTGTAATGGCCGCAGTATATACATTTAGTAGAGCAAACGGCAGCCAATCAACTTCGCTTCCGGTTTTATTTTTAAAACACCACGTGTAGTCGAAAGATAAACAAAATTCTACTGTGTATATGCTACATGTATATGCAACGTGAATATCGCGAAAGTGATGCGGTACCAGCAATAGTCGTGTTCATTTGAATATTTGACAACATGTCGTGTATGTCGACCATGATTTCACTATAAAACTCTAACTGGCTAGCATTTTGTTTATCTTTCAACTACACGTGGTTTTTTAAAAATACAAGAGGCCCAGAGGGCCTGTATCGCTCACCTGGTTTGCAATGCCAAGTAATGTTCTGAATACAGGTTCATTGTTTCTTTTCTGAAGGAATTTTAATATTAACCTCTAAATCCCCTATTGGGCCCCACCCCTCCTGCCCCTGGGGTATCAGAGCCAAACTTTATACAAGTTCTGTTCCCCTTCCCCCAAGGATGTTTGTGGCCAAATTTGGTTACAAACCATGCAGAACTCTAGGACAAGTAGCGATTTATAGAATTTACCTCTATTTCCCCTATTGGGCCCCGCCCATCCTGCCACTGAGGGACCAGAGCCAAAATTTATACAAGTTCTGTTCCTCTTCCCCCAAGGATGTTTGTGGCCAAATTTGGTTACATTCCATTCAGAACTCTATGACTAGTAGCGATTTAAATGATTTACCTCTATTTCCCCTATTGGGCCCCGCCCCTCCTGCCCCTGGGGGGTCAGAGCCAAAATTTATACAAGTTCTGTTCCCCTTTCCCCAAGGATGTTTGTGGCCAAATTTGGTTACAATCCATGTAGAACTCGAGGACAAGTAGCGATTTATAGAATTTACCTCTATTTCCCCTATTGGGCCCCGCCCCTCCTGCCCCCGAGGGACCAGAGCAAAACTTTATACAAGTTCTGTTCCCCTTCCTCCAAGGATGTTTGTGGCCAAATTTGGTTACAATCCATGTAGAACTCTATGACTAGTAGCGATTTAAAGGATTTACCTCTATTTCCCCTTTTGGGCCCCGCCCCTCCTGCCCCCGAGGGACCAGAGCCAAAATTTATACAAGTTCTGTTCCCATCCCCCCAAGGATGTTTGTGGCCAAATTTGGTTACATTCCATTCAGAACTCTATGACTAGTAGCGATTTAAAGGATTTACCTCTATTTCCCCTATTGGGCCCCGCCCCTCCTGCCCCCGAGGGACCAGAGCAAAACTTTATACAAGTTCTGTTCCCCTTCCTCCAAGGATGTTTGTGGCCAAATTTGGTTACAATCCATGTAGAACTCTATGACTAGTAGCGATTTAAAGGATTTACCTCTATATCCCCATTGGGCCCCGCCCCTCCTGCCCCTGGGGGGTCAGAGCCAAAATTTATACAAGTTCTGTTCCCCCTCCCCCAAGGATGTTTCTGGCCAAATTTGGTTATAATCCATTCAGAACTCTATGACTAGTAGCGATTTAAAGGAAATGTTGACAGACAGACGGACGCCGACGGACGACGGACGACGGACGCCGCGCCATGACATAAGCTCACCGGCCCTTCGGGCCAGGTGAGCTAAAAACCGGAAGCAAAGTTGATTGGCTGCCGTTTGCTCTACTAAATGTGTATACGGCGGCCATTACAAATGTGTGAAATAGAAGGGTCTCGGAAGTATTTCATTGTGCAGAGTTGTTTAATTTCATAAATGGGATGTAACATGGGGGCAGTGGAGTACATAAGATCCCAATGTATAGGTATGTGTACGTTTTCCCGGTATTGCATGGACGATATATTCGAAATATACCGCTGACGTAGCGTAGGCCAAATCTGGCCTACGATTTCACATTTTTAAGAGGTACCGCGAGCTGACTATATATTAGGCAAAAAAAAAAAAAAAAAAAAAGCCTAATAATATAGGCAGGTTTAGCGGACTAACTTCATACATGAACATTATCCAGAAAAAGTTGATGTTGTTTTTACTTAACAACACTGAAATAGATATATGAAATTTACCGAGGAAATGGCCTTTAGTTTCTGCATGTTCGTGGATATGCTTAGCACCATAACACCCAAAGTATATACAGTGAAGGCAGGCGTGTAGACGTGGCGTATGTAGTCTGCAGGTGTGACAGACACAGGATTTGGCCTGAATTCAAAATTGGATAAATCAGAGCTTTATGATATGCAATTAAAATAAAATTAGAACCATTGTGATGGGAAATGTTTATCATATAATATCTGTATCAGACTGGAATATGCCATTGATTAAAATTTTGAATTGATAGTCAAACTTATGAAATTAAAACATTCAAATCCAGTGTATTTGGAAGATATTACAAATAAAAGTATCACGTTAAATACGTATCTATAACTTTTGAATGTTCATTATCTATGTAAACAAGGAAGCCATATTGTTGTCATTTTTTTGTGGTGCAAAAATACAGTCTCTATTTTTGAAGTTTTAAAATGGGGCGAATAGAAGTCTAACACGTTAGGCCTATATTTTATTTTTAAACATGCTACGGTTATGTGTATATATCAACTGGTAAGATTAGTTTCGGATGAATATTATAAATAAGCTGAGTTAATTTCATCAATAAACTCGAAGTGACGGTCACGACAAATGTAATCCAACATTCGTTTTTGTTTTGAAAATACAAAACATTGCAGTAGGGGGCTAACCTTCCGTCGCCTAGCATCAGCTGATGAACATGCTATAAAATATGTATGGATTATACGAAAAGAATTGGTTCCATGGGTCGCCTTGTATTCCTGGAGATGTTCACAGCTACCCATAGTCATCCCAGGACTCTTCTTCCACGAAATGGAAGTAATTTTTTCATAACTAAGACAGAACCCATCGGCTCAAATGTAAACTTCAACAAAGATGCGCTACGAGACAAAAAACTTGAATATTTTGCGCATAATATCCATCTCGCTTCCGTTTCCGTTGTTGGCCCAAACTATCAGTGGAGGACACACCCATTCTTGTTTAGTGGTATGTATCCCTCTTGACAGTCGTTATCAACTGATTTTTGCATTAAATATACATATATTTATCTCTTTATGCACACAAAATCCATATAGTTGCATATATCTGTCTACTTCCGCTAAAACGATGCAACGTGTTAGCAATGAGGTCTACTTTCATTTTGACCCCCTGTGACTTGTTTACTCAAAACAAAGAGGAATCATTGCATAAGTTGGTAATTTGATTAAGATTAACTTAAGAATGTCAAAACACCAGTTGCCTTTGCTATTACATGTGTTTTATGTCCATTATTAACTATATAATTATCAGGGATGAATCTAGGTTGGGACCCAGGGAATTCACTGATTAACGTTATATTGTTATGCCCATCTTCAAAACGAGGAATAAAAGATAGCATTACGGGAATAACAAATGCAATAGGACATGTATTCATAATTAAGAAATATGTGGCGTAAAAAATATTTCTTTCATTTTTAGATTAAGCAAGAGAGTTGTTCTCAAACTTGTACATTGTAGGTCAATTACTGGTGTGAAGTGATGGGTTGGCAAACTGTATGCAGCATTCTTGGAGCCCCACTGGGATTTGCCTGTTTTCTTTATTTTGTCTGGACTCAAAAGAGTAGAAAAAAGATAGCTGGAAAAACTGTCCTAATCACTGGGGCAAGCTCAGGCCTTGGAGAAGGTTAGGCTACATACTTACAGTTCACATAGGAATCTTAAGTACATCTACTATAAAAATTGATGAAGCATATTGTTTATTTTCCATGAACTTTTGTATAACAGGCATTTACTAATGTACCAATTGAATTTCAGTGTGAACATTTGTTTATTTTAAATATATCAATGTTAGCAATGCATATTTTAGTCATATCAATGTTAATAAGACAGATTACTTGCATTGGAAACAACATTAACCATTACTAGGGTATTAAAAAAGTTAAGAAAATGCTCTCAAATTTTATCATCAAGACAAATAGGTCTATTTTAGCAGACATAACTGTTTTTGCTGAAGCAAAAAAAAAAAAAAAAAATCATGAATGGTCATGCACAAATACCTTTGATGTAACATGTATTGCAGCAACTATTCAATTAAGAGATATTCATACTGCTGCATGCAGTTTTTATAATACATATACAGAAAACTGTCTAATCTACCACCTCTATATAAAGCCATCTGCTTAATTAGATCAACTTCCCAGTATCCCAAATTATCAGTTTCAACACAATGTGCCCTGTGTATAAAGACTAAATGGCTATAAAGAGTTAAAGACAATCTTTTCTATGGTCCCCTAAGTAGTTTTTATGTATAGACTAGTTTGACATTATACCAATAAGGATATTGAATATTTACTCATTTGTCTCATAAACTTTTGTTTACCAGGAGATCTTTTTCTATGGTTTTCAACTGATTTTTTTTAAACTTGATAGCTGTAACCATCACATATTGGAGCTGTGTTTCCATAGTTATAGCACTTAACATTATTTACTAAAGTTCAGTCTTGTAATTTTGGGGTACCTTTCAAGAACTTTCTGTATTTTCTCAAATTCCTCATACATTTTATATGAAACCATTAACAGTAATGATAATTAATAATACTTCAAATACAGATATTGTTTTTGTGTTTAAATAGATAATTTGGCATGGAAAGCTGTTTATTGCTATGCATCAGTAAAACAATTGGGTTGACAAGTCTCAAATGCATTCAATGAAGTAAATGTATGTTTGAAAATAATATATCTAAAATATACTTTTCCGACAAATTACAGATTGACATAATAACAAAACCATAAAAAAGTAACTTATTTTTTTCATCCATTGATGATGACAATCACTAGCATGTGCCAAGGAATTCCACAAAGCTGGCTGCAGAGTGGTACTGGTTGGCAGGAACAAATCTGAACTGGACAGGGTCAAGGGTGAATTGTTACAACTTAAAAAGGTTTGGTTTTTATTTTGCATACAAATCATTTTGCATACAAATCATAGCAATGAAAATCAAACTGAGATTTCAAACACTTGGTAACTTAGTCAACACTTGGAAAATTAAGTTAGGTGTATATTTGAATGTTAAGTGCGGTCTTCAAGCTCTACAAGTCCAAGTTAAAGAGCTTCAACTAGACTTGATTATGATCTCATAACTTCATTTTTTTATTGAAAATATAATACAATGTTTTTAAAATAAATCATAAAAAACAATAAAAGGTTTATTTTATTTGTGTAAATCATAAATATGCATGTATTGTGTATGAATATTTATTAGTAACTAACAATGAAACAGGATTACTTGGTGATATAATGAAATTTGTTACTAGCCAACAGATGATGTTAAACCAGCCATATTTCTGATGGATCTAAGCGACCTGAGCAGCCTGGCAGGTCAGGTAGATGAAATGGTCAGACAGGTGGGACCCATTCACATTTTGATCAACAATGCAGGAGTCAGCTCTCGTGGTCAAGTAGAGGACACCATCATGTGTGGATGCTTTTATCAAGGTCATGACTATCAATCTGTTTGGTCAAGTAGCACTTACCAAAGTCAAGGTCAAATGTCAGGCAATCAAAAACAGTAGTTTGATTTATCAATTAGATATATTTTTTCAGAATAAAACAATACTAAGGCTACAAAGTCACCATTTTCAGCCATTTTGCCAAATTTATTTTCAGAAGTTATTTTGCATTATCAATAGGAAAACGGCTGTTCTTTCTAAATCAGGAAGAAAAATTGGGGTCCGTTTGCTTACTTTTTTCCTCCATTTAAATTTTTGTTATTTTTCAGTATTTTAGAGTAAAAAATAAAAGTCCCCAAATTACCATTAAATGTAAAAATAAAGTCACAAAAGTGTATCAATACACATATTAATGCTCAATATTTTAATTACTACGAACCTAGTAACAATTTGCAGCAAAAATTAGCTCAATACAGCTAAAAATGGTGGCGCAGTGATGATTTAAGTAAAAGCAATTTCAGTAAAAAATGGTAAAAACTGTGGCTCTACTTGAAGCGAAAAATGGCACACAATTTCAAAATGGCCACCAATTGGGCCATTTCTTAAAATCCCCGTATAAAAAATTCCCCTAACAATAGAAATGTAATTTTTTGACAAAATTTGCATCTGGCAACTTAGTACAGATACTGATAAATTGTATTTGAAAATCTCAAAACTTCTTTGATCTATGTTGAAATGAGACTTCAACGGGACTGAAACCTCAGAAGAATACATCCTTAATTTAAACATGTTTTATTTGCCTTTTTGGTATTTGACAAAAAGTATTGGGCACAAGTTCTTTCAACTTATGGATAAGCCCTCTCCAAAGAGTTGCTTGATGTTACTAGAGTTCATTTATTATATACTTAAGGTCATTCAATGTCATCAAAGGTCATTCAGCATCACTGGAATTCATTCAATATCAATAAATATTACCTTGTCACTCTGTTGGTAGATGTCACGAAAAGTCATCAGTAGATATTACCAGATGCCAGTCTAAAACATTGCAGTAGTCATATATGTTATATTGAATATCTCTCTTTTTGAAATATCTTACTTTTGCTTGTCTTACCACATTTAATACTTTAGATAATTTATTCTAAAGTAATTTACAGTTCACTCTTTATATAAGAAATATAATTCACAGACCCCAATGGCCCATCAGTGGTCAAGTCATTGATATAATATAAGTAAATGTAATTCTGTACTTATAATTATGATGTACTACGGTACATTGTTTTCAGCTATTCTGCCCCACATGATATCAGCAGGAGAGGGCTCCATTGTAGGGATCAGCAGTATCCAGGGTAAAATTGCCATCCCCTATAGAGCCTCCTGTAAGTACAGCTTTAGGTCATACAGGTAAACTAAGATCAATCGTGGTATTTCTGTAAGTACAGCTTTAGGTCATACAGGTAAACTTAGATCAATCATGGTATTTCTGTAAGTACAGCTTTAGGTCATACAGGTAAACTAAGATCAATCGTGGTATTTCTGTAAGTACAGCTTTAGGTCATACAGAGCTTTAGGTCATACAGGTAAACTTAGATCAATCAGCTTTAGGTCATACAGGTAAACTTAGATCAATCGTGGTATTTCTGTAAGTACAGCTTTAGGTCATACAGGTAAACTTAGATCAATCGTGGTATTTCTGTAAGTACAGCTTTAGGTCATACAGGTAAACTTAGATCAATCGTGGTATTTCTGTAAGTACAGCTTTAGGTCATACAGGTAAACTTAGATCAATCGTGGTATTTCTGTAAGTACAGCTTTAGGTCATACAGGTAAACTTAGATCAATCGTGGACTTTCTGTAAGTACAGCTTTAGGTCAAATAGGTAAACTTAGATCAACCGTGGTATTTCTGTAAGTATAGCTTTAGGTCATACAGGTAAACTTAGATCAATCGTGGTATTTCTGTAAGTACAGCTTTAGGTCATACAGGTAAACTTAGATCAATCATGGTATTTCTGTAAGTACAGCTTTAGGTCATACAGGTAAACTTAGATCAATCATGGTATTTCTGTAAGTACAGCTTTAGGTCATACAGGTAAACTTAGATCAATCTTGGTATTTCTGTAAGTACAGCTAAAAGTCATACAGGTAAATTAAATATATTGCAGCATTTCTGTTTCATTTATTTTCACCTTTAAAGATTAAATGTCATTAACATATTTGCATTTCATTGCCTCAATTACTAAAGCTCTTTTAAAATATTTCTCTGTAATGATTCTTTTGTAACTACTCACGCCTTGGTTGCCCGGCATACCTAGAAGTATCCAACCTAGGATATAGGAACCTACAGAACCTTTACGAAAAGCAACGGTGTTGGCTCTAATCCTTGATCCTTCTCATGTAACAGATGCAGCTTCCAAACATGCCTTCCATGCCTTCCATGACAGTCTGAAGGCCGAGGTAGCCTACAGAAATATAGACGTGTGTGTGGTGTGTCCTAGTTATATCAAAACAAATATCTCCAAGAATGCAGTCACTGGGGATGGATCTCCGTATGGCGGTAAGTTTTGTTTTATACTTAGATATAAACTCTAATAGAAGATATACTTTCCTATTATAGTCTTTGCATGTTACAAAGTTACCTCCCTTGCAGGTAGGTATCAGTTGTTGCATCATTATTTTGTGAGCGCAGTACATGTTGTTTTCTCCGAAATGTATGACATTATGCTTGTAAACACATGACGTCACAATCAATACCTACCCACAAGGGTAAATAACTCTGAAACATGCAAATACAGAATATTTATATATATGTGGAACAACTGAAGACATTTTGAAAAATAAATACTTTTTAAAAATCTTTCTATTGAACATTAAAATGTTCCAAAAATAAACAACTTATATGTCACTCTTGACATTTTTGACTTCAATAGGACGGAGTTATATAAGTAGATTTAACGATTCTGATGCCTTGAATATGTCGGTTTTGAGATACCAAAACAATGTGCACAGTAGGGAATTACTATCAATTAGTCACACCTTTCGTTGATTGTTGTCATATTTTGATGCAATTTTTGTGATGCCAGATCACCGAAAGATGCGACTAAACAGCGGCAAATATTTTACCCACATCCTTTTGGTATCTTGAAACCTCCATATTGGCTGGATCATGTGTTTAATCTGGTGATTTTATTTCAGTTGAAGAAAAAGAAATAGCCAATGGGATGAAGCCAGAGTATGTGGCCCGACAGATCTTGTGGTCGGTGATAGAACGGCGAGATGAGGTTGTGTTGGGACCTTTACACCACAGACTCGCCATTGTGCTGAGAACATTATCTCCTTATATCTACTTTCTTATTATGAAACATCGTGCAAATTCCAGTAGGAAGCAATATGTGAAAAAGACCTGAAGCTATACTAAATAATATTCTATAAATCTATTAATGTATGTTTGTTAAATAAATATTGAAGAAACATGACTTTTGCCTGGTAAAATCTATCGTAATGATTACATCTCGAATTTACTTTTAAACATAGCAGTTTGACAGGATAGAGAAATTATGGCAAAATGAAATGGTATAAAGATGATCATAACTGACATCACAACATGTAATTTGGCCCAAATCAGGTGGTACAACAGCTAGGTTTAACCGGTAAAAAGTATCAGGTACCAACCGATATTGAAACTCCTGCATACTAGTGAAATTGAGACTTTAAAACAACGGGAGAGGTGCTTATAGCGATGGAACACCTATAAGGTTGAATACGGTAATAATGACTTAATTTTGATGAATTTTTTTTACACAATTTTATTTTTTGTTAAAATGTAACAATAATGAATGATTTTATGTAGAGTTGTAGAGCACTTTACTGATGTCTTTTAAAAAGTTTGTAACCAAACCATGTACAAAGAATTGTCATTCTACAAACATTTTGTAAACCTTCCACGCACAAAGTCCTGCAGCTGTCAGTGCCACTAGGTTGTGTAGAACTTTGCGTCTGTGGTCGTCTCGTCGAATCAACACAATAGGTGAATTTGTGGAAATATTGTGGAGGGGCAGTTTCTCAAGTCTGTGTACATTGTGTTCCACCTGGTATTTACAAAACGGATCAAACTGCCACGTAGCCGCATAGGTGCCCGCGAAGGTTACACTGACAAGTCCAAGTGGGAAGTAGATGTAGCTACGGTCAGGGTAACAGTACATACAGATCATAGAGCTCAGTCCCGATACTACAGATGTTTTATGTAGACAGTTTCCCACTGATATCCACCGCGCCGTCATGTCTCCAAGCTTGGACGACTCTATGATGATTGTCTTTGTATTAGCTAATGTAGCTTTCTCCAGCTCTCCCTCAACATCTCTTTCATTATCTCCATCCTCACCAGGCTCTCGTATTATAACAGTACTAGGTTGACCTTGGTTAGCCTTTTCTCTGCAACAAATAGAATTTAAGTTATATTGATGAACAGACCTAGAGGACATTAATGGATTATTGTAATACCTGTACATTTAAAGTTATTTCAAGGAAACTGTGTTCTTGTTGCATAACAATGTAACGTTACACAGGTACTAGACTACAATAAGGACAGGGTCATGTATATTATACAATTATGGCCCTCTGTGGAGGGATACATCTAGAATTGTCTCCCTGGAAAGAGTTATTTTCTCGAGGGCGAAGCCCGAGAGAAAATAACTCTTTCCAGGGAGACAATTCTAGATGTATCCCGACACATAGGGACATAATTATTTTATTATACCGAACAAAATCAAAAGAAAAAAAATCTCTGTTAAAAGAATCCATGAAGATATTTCCCAACAACAACGTTGTTAAATTCGTTGGGCTACAAAAAAATAAACAACAGCTTTGCCATTGTTGGTTGACGTTGCAGATGACGTCAACTTCCGGTCACGTGCGGAGCTTCCACGGGGTTATTTCCCTGGGGTTATTTCCCTGGGGTTATTTCCCTCGGGGGTTATTTCCCTGGGGTTATTTCCCTCGGGGGTTATTTCCCTGGGGTTATTTCCCTCGCCTTCCAATTCCGGGGAAACATCTAACTTATTCAATGTCATGTGATCAAGTTTAATCCAATCAGAACATTCTAAATAAAAGTGAGGTATAATAAACATTGTTGTGTATTTTGAGTTACAGTGATCATATAGCCCGAGACACTCTGGCCCTGACACCAGACTTAGATATTATGACAGATACATGAAGATGTCTGGTTTAGGGCCAGAGCTCGCTGCTATATCAAAACGTTGAATAAGCCGACATCGTTTGGTATCAGGCCAGGTCATCTCCGATTCAGACTACTTACAAAATATTACCACCGAGAATCGCTACTTACCTTGGTCTTTTCAACAAATGAATAATTTATCTACTCATATAGCCATCCATTTCATCACGCAAGCACGTTCTATTGTGTCAACACAGTAGTTTCTTTTCCGCAAATTTAAATTTCCCTCGTTGTTGCCATTTTCTCGTAGTATGCAAAATCATCTTTATAATCTCGACAGATTGCTATATTTGGGTAGATATAATATTCACATGTTGAATAGGCTAAGGTTAGTGGTGCTTCTTGGTGGTCAGTCTGAATCGGAGATGACCTGGCCTGATACGAAAAAGGTGTCTGCTTATTCCACATTTTGATATAGCAGTGCGTTCTGGTCCTATTAAACCAGACATTTATCTGTCATAATGTCTAAGTCTGGTGTCAGGGCCAGAGTATCTCGGGCTACAGTGATCAGTATATACACATATATCAGTCCAACGTCATTGGAAAGCCATATTTGGCTTATATAGATATATGGTAATATTTACATAAATGGTTAAAAAATATATGTGTGATTGCGTTAGTATATGTATATATAATAGTATTCCTAGTTTCTAGTAAGATATATATATGTAGCGGGATTGGACTGGGTCGATCATCGGTGACCAGGTAGCTCCGTCGGTAGAGCACTCGGCTAGTATTCTGAGGGTCCCGGGTTCGAATCCCGGTCTGGCCGCTACATTTTCTCCTCTCCTGTTACATATATCAGTAGTTGCACTAGGTTGATTGTTGAAATTTCAGGATGTAGTTCTTCCAGTAGTTGTTCAGTCTAGATCTGTGCTTAAAGATGTTATCAGAATAGATCTCTGATCCCTGTGTCAGCACCGCGTTATAAGTTTTGAAATTAGACGAAACGATTATTTTTCAAATTTCGGTGGAGGATTGGGAAGGGGGGGGGGTAATATGCACGTCAATTTATTACACGAGCAGATCTAAAGGGGAGACAGTGTTCTCTCGATACATATAGAATGTTCATTCTTAACGAGCCCGCTAAAGTTTGGTATATGGATGTCTAACTACCCTGACATATATATAGAGAGAGATTATAGGCCTAGGGTCCTTTCGGCTTTCGACAGTTTTCGAGATTTGAATTTGGCGGCGTTTGACCCAATCTTCAAATAATGTTATGGTGATTTTAATTTGATGTCTAAACAACCCAAACTAAAATGTTTATTTTACAATTATAAATATGAAATTATTTTCGAGATGTATGAGGGTTGATGTCAGTTACAAAACACGATAAACGTTTTGCTCAAAACAAACCTGCAGTTGATTGCCATTATGGAAGAGTTATACAAAGGGGAGCAACTCTTCTTTCCTAGTTCGGCAGACAGGGACACTCTGTCAAATGCCGAAGCATGCCTACCCATGCACGGCCACCAACAGCTTGTGTGTAGGTACGATTCATCAAATATTACAAGCATTGTTACACTAGTAAAAATAAAAACAAATTCATTGTACGTATTATTTCCCCTACAGTACATTAGAAATAAAAATACATAACTGTTAGATATGTGAAAAAGTGGGATTAAAAAAACTGAACGAAATGAACCGCTTCGTTTATAAATATATAAGAGTCGGAATTATGATAATGTTTATATTTTTAATTGATAAATGTTGGTTTTAAAAAATAAAATAAAATCTTTATGAACGTTGAAAATAAAATTAAATAAAATCGTTCTGAGCGTTATAACTAACGTTACATCTACATGTCATACGTACAATTTTACAATTTGATCAAAATTGTCATCATCCATTTAGGCCCTATGCATGTTAAGTAATAGGAGCATGGCTACCCAATATTGAGATTAAACAACATTCTTTGATAGTTAAATTTAGTCACAATTTCAATTCGTTTTTGTTATAGTACCATTTTACATCTTCTTTTTCATATTAAATGTATTTCCATTTATCATGATTAGTAAAGCATTTAACAAGGATTTTAGAGCAATTGGCGATTTGGCTAAAAGAACAGAATAGTACAACTATGGTGATCATACGTTATTCAATATAGAAGGACAATTTTCATTTATGAAATTGATTTCATAATCATTCACAAAATAAATAGACTATGCAAAATCGGCGACAGTATTTCGCCTTAAAAGAGCCTAATTTTGTTACGGAAATAATCTGATAAGAGTCTATATGACCATAGTACTTATCACAAGAAGTCACATTATCATACAATGATTTTATGATTTTCAATAACTCTGCATGGAATCATATTTATTTTTCTTTTGATTAACGTTTGGAGAACAAAAATCACTTCAAGTACATTTGAACAGAGATCTAAATATAATTACTATTTAAATCTCTGAATTGAACATGCTGTCTTTTCAAAACCAAACTGAGCGTCGACAACAATATAATCATCTTTATTCCATTTTAAAAGTCGTCTTTTCAGAACTGATGTCAATCATATTCCCATGTAAGTAAGCGAAGTTATTTCCCTGTAATTACATGTATCATTATTATCACCATACTTATTATAGATATGGTATAACTTAAACGTAACCACACTTCCGGGGAAAATCCAGAATCATATACTTTTTCAGAAAGTTCTATAATACAAGGAATACGAATATCCTCGAAATCGAAAAAAAAAAAAATAAATAAATAAAAAATAAGATTTTCACTACAACTTTTATTTCGTTTAAAGATGCTCCAACGCCGACAAAGCATAAACGATACCCATCATTTGAACAATAACTGATGTTTAATCGTGTGTATAGTGTCTAATTAAAACAAAATTTCATTTAAAATAAATAATTTACTCTTGGTGCATGCGCAATCAGTACTTCATTCTATATAGGACAAAGTGCCAAAGATTTTTTTTCGGGAAGCAATTAATTATTTTTAATATTTTATCTTAAAGAAAAACAAAAAGCTCAAAATTTTCAATAGTGGTAATGGTTACAACCAACCATGTTATAATTAGAAATATAGTTAATAACTTAAGGAATATACAATTAACCGTTTTAAGTGAGTAACAAATTCTCATTAATATCATTACTCAAAAACAATCAACATGCAAACCGTTACGCTTCAATCAACAATAATTAAATCATATATTTCAATAACGCTTCAAATCGATATGCTATATGGAAGTCATCGGTCAATGTTGCCAGGTTTACCAAAGGGGAACATATTGTGTGAAGGTCAGCAAGCGCTCACGAGACAATTAAATGTGTGTGCCACGTACACCCAAAGTGCATCTGAGAGTATCATATTCATTGATGGTAATTCGCATTGCGCAAATGGGATAGTATGAACATTTGACATATAGCATTCAACATAACTTGATTATTGTAACTGTGGTGACAAGTGTACATGTCCGAGAGTTTACAACGGTCAATCGAATGAGAACTATCTGGGTCCGACACAATAGAAATTGCCAGGTGTACTTTGTAATTTGGATACTCCTTGATATTTTTATGACAGCTTGCCTTCGAGTGATGGGGATTTGTTTCATTAATAGTAATGATTATTATGGTTCCAGTAATTTTTGTCCTGATTCCTGAAATAATTTCTAAACTTCAGATTTCTTGACTGACTGGATTTACTGTATAGTTTAAGCTTTACATGACGGCGACTATCGTTTAAATCTCAAACGTCGGATAAGCGTTGATTCCCTTGACAGATATATATATAGATCACAAATAGATACAAACAACGCGAGATGGTCCTATAGTCGCCACCATAATTCATCGAATAATCATAGTACCAATGTACTCAATAATCAGCTCAATTGATCCAGAGTTCAAGTATGATATGTATGAAAAATCCAAGTTGTACACCAAGGTGTCGCCATTGGTCCCCATTTTTACATTCTCGATATTCCAGGGAATACTATCATTGTACCCAGCCCTGGACTAAATCGTAGTAAAACTGAAAGCATTTCACGAGAAAAACTGACCAGTCACACAGGCATACAGAGATTTCATTTGGATATTAGAGAGAGGGACGCCCAACAATGCACCGTTTTCCCATTATATCGATGTACAGCACAGTACCATACTACCTGCTCCACTGATGCTGCACATAGAGCCTTCAGTTTTGCTATGACAGGGGTGGATATTACGATAGTGAAAGTAAGCGATGAAATATCAAGGTTGTCATTTTCTAAACCGTTATTCAATAAAGGAGATGCATTTACTTCTTTGTTCACAAATATCTCTTATTAATTAGATATTTTCACGTTAATGATGGCAAGTTGTTTTTTATATGGTACATCGTATATTATATAATGTCATGTTAATTGTTTTTTTATTGCCATTAGCTGTTATCAACGTTGTTACCACATCACAGATGGTCGAATCTCCGTCATGCTTGAACAAATAATTATATTATTAGTTCATAATGCGTTGTTCTTACCATTAAAACATATGTATATATATGCTATCTTAGATTTGCAATACTTTGACTTTACATATTAGGACAAACTATACTCGCTACTCCGTTCGAGTGGCACCATCGACGCCAACACGTATAGACTCAACCTGGCTATAAATTATGAAAATAATCAATTAAATTGAAATTGGTCTTTGTATCATGGTTATTTTTAAATCTAGTATTTGAATTCCATCGAGCAATTATAGAACCCGGTACCAGGAAGGCAGCACGACAATGAAGGTGATAACATCACACCTTGTCTGCCAGTATAGATAGACTGCATAGGCTGATGATCAAGATTTACAAATGTATATTATCGTTATTAACCGTGTTTTAAATTATAAAGGCGGAGAATGTAGTAAGAAACAACTTAATTTAATGGGATTATTTTCTATCATATACAGGTGATACAAACATATGGAAGTTAATAAAATGAAATATATTTCAAGATAACAGAAATCTGTAATTTAATTACAGTGTGTAAAATATGAAAGTTCTAACATCTTATGTAGATCAAACAAACAAAAATCATCCATCACTGTGTGGAATGAATATGAATTTGTTTGTGTGGATATATGCTAATTAAAGATTAAATGTTAACCTGTTTTAACACGATTTGTAGTAGACTAAAGCCAGATATTTCAGACAAAGGTCGGTGCGATCGATTGGATACATGTGCTATTTAACGGCAGCCGTGAGTAAGACAACACTAATGATGCTACAGGGAGATAGCTTGTGATACTAGCGAGCTATTTACCTACCGCCACAGTCACAGACTTGAGAAAACTAATATTCTGTTTGAACAAACATTTTTTTTTCAAAAACAGATTACGACACATTACTCCTTTACATGGCCCAGTTGTTATTTTCTAGGTTAATAGAAAACTGTATAAAATACAGCCATTCTCGTCTATCAGTACGCTAATAATTAATGACTATGAAAATAGAAGCATATTGATTGTATGTCGAGCTTGCTGTAGTGTATGGTTTTGGTACTGTTGACTAGGCGACAGTAGCAGCTAGACTAGCGAACGTGCAGCACGGCCCCAGTGGTGTGCGCGTGCTTTTCATTGTGAAACAATGACCTATCATTCAGCTGCTGGAACGACATCTGCTCGGCTTTTGTGAGACGGTTACATACCTAAGCTCACCTATGGTTAGTCTGTGTGACCCAATTGGAAGATGACTTAGTTTATTTCTATAAGGACTTTTGGACCTAGTACAATTTAGCATCCGTAGGGATACTGCGTATGTGTACCTCTGTCAATTTATTGATCGATCCTATTGGTATTCTTCTACTCCCGGTTTTTATCGGATACACTGTGAAACATGATCGTGTGTGGCATGTTAGTATAATGCAGTTTTGGTACATGAGTTCACGATAAACAAAATGACTGAGAATAATAAGATGTGTTGGTGTGAGTGTGTACGACCACACTGCCGATGATCCTGGTGGTAAGGTGAACCCCACGGGCCGTGCAGCCACCGGTCGATACATATCCCGTGCATGTGAATGAAATGTCCGTGATACAAAATGCTTCAAAGTACAGATCTAGTTCTCGCCGATAATCACAAGCTGTTAGGAGCTGTGGTCGGCTCCACCAGGAGTCAGCATTGACAACCATTGCCTTGTGACTAGTCATGTCTACAATTCGTAGGGCTTATATGGAAATATCTAACGGTATCAGAGGACTTCGATTTAACAGGGAACAACAGAACCAGCAGGGACAACAACAACAACAACAACAAACAACGGTATCAGCGAGAGAAACAGCAGGTCAGACGAGGATAGCCAATGGAGGTGCGATGAGTGCCAGGGTAGTCCGATCCCCCAAACCACTCATTGCCAGAAAAATCCGGAGTTTGTTCGGAAGGCATCAACCCGAAACGATACATGATTTATTCATGTACGAGAGGTTCTTGTCGAAATTTTTCATGTATTTTTCAGCCGAAGAGAGGGGTGTGCTGTCACAGGTGTGTCTAACGTGGAAAGCCATCCTATATCATCCCCGATTTTGGTTGGATGTCATCCCGATCATATCCTGTCGCGACCTGAGTCGCGAGGAAGACATGAGACGGATCTTCTACGAGAGCCTTCAATTGAGGAGTTTTGACACCATATGTTTATTTGGAGCTACAGACGATGACCTGGTTGACTTTGTCAACCATTTTTCCACGTGTAAAAAGCAGCTACGTTCTGTAGGATTACGTTGTTCCAATGTTACGGACACTGGGATGGAGCAACTATTCAAAAGGATGCCTTGTATATATCGACTCGAACTATCAGGGTGCAATGAACTAACAGAAACAGGACTGTGGTCATGTCTTAACTCCAAAATAGTCTCGTTGACGATAAACGACTGTATCAATGTGGCCGACGATACGGTCGGCGCCATTGCCCAGTTGCTTCCGTCGTTGTACGAGTTGAATTTACAAGCGTACCATGTGACTGACGCCGCTTTGGCGTTTTTCAGTGCCAAACAGAGTTACAGTTTGTCTTTATTGAGACTCCATTCCTGTTGGGAAATAACAAACCATGGGATAGTTAATATAGTACATTCCTTACCGAACCTAACCGTCCTCAGTCTGTCGGGATGTAGTAAAATTACAGACGACGGAGTAGAACTTATTGCTGAGAATCTACGTAAGCTACGGTCGCTAGATCTGTCATGGTGTCCGCGTGTTACGGACGCTTCACTAGAGTATATTGCCTGCGATCTCAGTCAACTTGAGGAGCTCGTGCTTGATAGGTGAGTTAATTAATCAACAAGACATCAATATGTCGCAGGTGAGTTCATTAATATAGATAGCCCTATCCCAAAGGTGGGCTCATTTACCTAAACGATATATTAAAGGGACAATTCATTCTAAGAGAACATTAAAATTTGTATATATATCGGAAAACCCCCAGTTCTAATGGAAATTAGATCAGTCGGTTTTACTGTGATATGTCAGAAAATCCCATGGTGGTGAAACGCGTGTGAAATGTTCAAACTCACTCGCTGTCCGCCATTACACATTGTGGTCGAATATCTTGTATGCCGAACCCAGTCCCTTGCTCGTAGAGTAATGCTACTTTTGTCTAGAACTGCTCAAATCGCTCTGACAGAAGTGTGTTTACCTTATTAGGTGAATTGTTTTGCCCAGAAAATCATTACATCACCTCCACAGTGGTTATGTAGTTCATTTGTTTAACGTGCGTGACTTTGGCTCGGGTATGGGTACAGCGTACATATTGTACCTGCTTAATCGTATTGATCAACGATTTGTAATTACAACGGTATCAATTAAAATACTAAATAATGACTTGAAATTTGTCAATATCTTATGTTATATGTTTCATAATAAATGTAGAACAATACATTTATGCCATATTTTGCTTCTTGGTTATGTAAAAGAATTAGCCTGAGTGAATTGTCCCTTTAATCAAAATGGTAACTCGATACACGTCATTACCGCCAATGAACCAAGGACTTTAAAAAGTCTTTGGCCGAACTAATCACCACGGGAATGTATTACGAATATTGAAATGACAGCCGGTTGGTTAACGTTGATACACCCGGAAATCAAATGATGTATCAAGCACGTATAACGCGATAGACCAAAGTAATGCCAGTCTATATATATACACACTAATATAAGAGTTTGATATTAAATGAAAATATAAACTACCCTAATTGGTATGACACGGAGCTCTCGGGCCCCCGCTCCATATAGCATCCATAGGTAATAGAGGCATCAAATAGCTTACATTTTTACTGCACACACATACAAAACATATCGATAAAATGTGAAGTCAGGCTTTCGATCACACAAACATACAAGCGATGTTCTTATACGTGCTCGTGCTTACGCACGTGTCGGCTGCAAATACTACACTAAAACGATGTCAAGAGACTCAAAGTTTTAATTGTACAAAAACGGGGTTACTGATAATTAAAGAAGATAATTTTACACATTTAAAGGTTAAATATAGGTGGCTGACATTATCGTGTTCCAAAAGGTTGAAGTCGTGATTTGTCTACGTGATCAAACAAACGCAGACTTTGGTGTAAACCAGTGACTTAGCTTTAGTTTACTCGATCTGTACATTTCATGAAATAATAGTTTAAAGGTTGATTTCAATGCATATATATTGTTGTAGAACTTATACGGCATAACAATCATTTATCACGGAAATCCCAACACCTGGGATACCATGTATAGGACATAATCTTGCTGTATCTGTAGAATCGTGTCACAGAGACTTGACAATGTCGGAGACTTAACAGTATTTTAGAACATATCTATTATTATCCTGGTTATATTGATTTACATGTAAGTAAAACTATGTAGTAAAATAAAAATAAAATAGGCACCAACATCTTGAAGCATTATCAGTGCTTGTTGTGAACATTGAAATGCACAGTGCAACGGAGTAATAAGTTCTTTTTATAGACTTTGGAAGTAATTTGGTACGAAACCGGTGAAATGGTGCCGAATCCCTGTGTCATACAGAAATATTATTACCGAAACAAGCGGTCTATACAGGAAATGCCCACTTCTAAGTGACAGTGTTCCGATAAAGACGAAAGCTATCGATTCGGACATGTTTGCTTGTACTTTTTCCTCTATACGGAGATATTTTATTGTTGTACACGGTAGCTCCATTAACCTGCGTGGCACGTGCGTCGATCATTAATGGATACGTAAAGACACGTGAAAGTATTCCATATAATACCAAATATAAACATCACGATTAACCGATAATGGTGCTCAGTCACTTCAAACGGTTACGAGATGCTGAGGCGAACGGCGAGTGTTATTTATCGAAACGGTCATGAATATGTATGAGGAATGTCGGGTATATCCGCTAGGTCGCGTGGTCAGTGTTTTTATTTATAACTTGGTGAATATCATCAATATACTGGCGAGTAAGGTCTTGGCTATCGATGGCGGATTCTAGCGTGCCGATGGAGTCGCTACTGCTGAAATATTCATATGTGAACAAACTTATTCCGGGAAGTCGTCATTGATTTTCAGAAGTAGAGAGAGAGTGACAAACAAAGATAATGTTTCGATGCTACCACATTTCACATTTGAAGTTTCATTAATCATATTTATCGATAACTCGGTAATTCGGAGATGACACATCGATCAAGCACGGATATGTTACGGCTCGTGACTATGTTCTTCTCTGACCACGTGGTACGATTTCGCAATTACAGGAACCTGGGAACTTATTACATTTTACAAATATTTGGAGGAACATTCTTAGACGTTATGAAGGATACACAGCATCAGAGAGATATGATTCTAGTGATTTTACAATTCTATAATAGACCCCTAGTGTAACTAATAATGGTATTAATTCCCACGTGCCTGTGTTGAGGTAAATACGGTATCCTTCAACTTTATTGGAGGGGATAAGGGAGCTAGTTATTACATACAGTCGGTAACAAATTCCCATGTGCCTGTGACCCCATATACCATAATATTATCTTATGCTTACTTGTCCGCTACTTGAAGGACAGGTAATTGACGTTTATAAGCAAATACGATCCAAGGTCGACTCACTTTGACCAAAAAAACCCCACCTCAAAACCGATCCAATGAATAGACTGCAATACTTTTTCTATTCAGGGTACTTTTGTAAAGGCGCTCAAAATCAAATGGACACGTATTATCATAAGACTTGGCCGTCTTACGATAGACTTGTTCTTTGGATTGCGGTGAGCTATGAAGGGTAAGTGTGCAGACTGGGTCAGAAACCGCTAGGTCAGGTTAGTAACACCGGAAACTTCTCTTCGTTCGGTCGAGGAATTGTTTCGACTTTGATGAGCATATTTACCTTGTTTAAGACAAGTACGTGGTATTAGCATTACAGATTGCATTGACTTCACAGGAGCTACACACATTACTACAAGACCGTTTCCCGGAAGTCGTTCGACTCTGCTGCTCGTTCTGTCTAGTGAACAAACAAATGAACCACGTGATCAGAACATGAAAGTCAGAATGCTCTCTCGTTATTGTGTGTAATTGTAATGAGTTGGGTTTACCGTTTATTTAAAGTACGGAATGTGCCATTTTTATCTAATCACATTTCCAGTAGATCTGAGTTTCCGTAGACACGTAAACAAGGTGCTTCCCTTCCGCCCACGACTCCAGACGCCCTCCCTCTTGTATCCGTCAACACAATAAAACACATTTGGTCTCGTTCGGCACGTGCTCCAAGGTTTGGCAGGTAACAGGTGGTTTATGTTTTGCGCGTGCAGCGTCACGGAAGCGTTTATTTTTTAATGGTATGCGATATGTTGTGGCATAAAAGCATATACATTTAGTATAGAATGTTGTCCATTATTCTAGGTACGCATGGTGTTGGTGTATGACCTTTGACCTCATTGCCCGCCCATTATGCCGGTCATTGACCGATCTTTGAAGTTACAATGCCGGCATCAATAAATAAAGACATAATTATTTAACACGACAATTAAGACAAATGTTACGATAGAGAGATGTCACTTGTAGATAATATATTGTATTGCTGTTGTCGTAATGGCGACTAATTGTACAATAAGCAGGCCTTGGGAGACGATAAATCGATGAGCGATGCTTATTAAGTGTATAGAGTTCATTATGGTTTCGAACCATCCCTTGTTCTGATATTCCGCTCGCTGTCAATCATCACAGAATGTCCTAATCAACGATGGCTTTGTTGTGCGACAAAAGTCGTGATTGGCGATCTATTGACTAAATAAGATTCGTTTCTGATCCGACCCCAAGACCGTTAATCTAATTTTATATCCATACCACTAGTTTTTAAGGGGTAAGCCATATTTGGATATTTATCCATGCCCATGAGGAATTACAAGTACAGTATCGACTGAAAATAAATCGTTAAGTCAGCGCGGAAGTTTGCTTCAATGAAAATAGCATATTATTGTACAAGTAAAAAATTGCTCCACATTATTGGATCTGTAACTATTGTATTTATAAAGGATCTTAAAGATGTACGAAGTCCTGTAACAAGCTAACTAGATACAACATACAATATATATATGCAATTTGGGGTGATTCGTTTGATACCAAAATAAATACAGCACGTGTTTCTCGTGTAAAGTGACCGATATAGCTGATGGGGTCAGTGATGTTATTTATTGTGATAATCAACTGCGCCCTAAGATGATCCCTAACGTAGAGGTCAGAATTCCGGAAATCTTTTTATAGCCCATGTTCTATTCAGCACTATTTAATGGTTAGCTAAAAGCGAGCTGCATCACACAGGAGAACGTAGTATCAATAGCTTAGTGTTGAATGGCACGTGCGAGTGCAGGGTCAGGGTATCGATTTCTTTGATATATTTTTTATGATTTTGGAGAATGAAATTGATAACATATTGATGGGAGAGACGAGCTAGAAACATACATCATGCAATACTTCAACATATTTAGTATACATATAGAACTTACCACAGTGTGATTATAGTGTAATCATTAAAACTGACAATGCAAGCATCAGCTAATTTGAAAGAACGTGTATTTTATATCTCAATACGAATGTTTTAATGTGCATTGTCAGCTTTTAGGACAGACACAGCACGAGAGAGTTCCATATACATTCTTGCCATAGGTCGCCGAGGACGTGTTGGGGTGTTGTAGACTAACATGGTACATAACTTGCACTCCTAAGCATGCCGCCATATTATTTAGTGATTAGTCCTGCGCCCTGCGATAACGCCCACTCGACTACTCAATGGCGAGCACCTGTTTCATGATATCTTCACTAATTCATTGTAAACGAGAGCAGAATAGTTTTCTTATAGGTGTTGATGTGTACATTTTCACCTGTGAACTCTCTACTCTGGCAGTCAATGAAGACTTAACCAAGAAGTGCTTTGGCTAATCTTCATATCACCTCTATAAAATGCGTGTAGCGACGCGATTCGCGTCAGAATACCTCACCATCATTTCCTCAAATCAATTAACGGCGTTTCAAGCAAAACCGCTGTCGACGGCTCGGACACACGGCTTCCGATTGACAGTCCACAGGTCACATGGCAACGGGTTTCACGCGCTGTGACCCCGCTGATGACGTGGCTCTGCTTTTAGGAACTGTCCAAGAATCGACTTTATCGTATTAGGGTTTATCGATTATGGGGTTTATGTGTCAAAAATGAACATTGACTCATCGATTAAGGATGTGGCTGTGAAGTAGCCTCTCGTCAATCTGTTGTCGGTACGACGGACATTGACGATGTGTCACACGGATCTCCACTCACCAATCAGATTGATACCAAGTCAGTGTCACGTGATCTTGGCGATGGTTTGTTTCAATGTCCGATTGGTGCTAATTGTATAATTCAAGATATGAAATATTGATAAAAGGTAGAAAAATGCTAATCTTTCATGCAATTACGTTTCAATAACGATTGGTTTACCAATTTTGACAGGATTTGATGTAAAATGGCGCTGTTGGCAAATGTCAGATTAATATAAAACACTGTGAATGTGTTGAATTCATACTACTACGTGTATTTGAATTATCCCATAACCTTTTGGTGTATAAAGGGACTTCGTCCACATACTACGAAGACCCTTCACTTGTGCCCAAACTGTAGCTGTTATTGACATACTAACATTTAATCACAACCTGATTACAGGTCTCTTGGAAAGCATTCTTCAAAAACATCTAAATTTCGTTTACATGTACGCAGCATGGTCGATTCCCCTGACAATATTAGTACTTTAGAACTTTCACGAACCATTCTACGTCTTAAAGGAATTGCTAATTGCTGCTCACGTAGACACAGATGTGAGACAGCACACCAAAACCACTTGTTAATAGTTCGTATGAACACCTCTAGTAAAGCAAATGACAGCTCTTGTTGACGTGTCTTGTTAAGACTGAAGAAGTGTGAATCTATGCCGGTATTCCACTATTCCCTTTACCAAAATCTATTTTACGACAGTCCGTAATTAACGAGAGAACATCTCCACACCCACACCCCTCTTGACGACGTCTCTGTCTCCTTGTAGTAACCTACTAATAGTCTTTGTGATGAATGGCCGCTCATTTTTTGGTGTTAACGTGTTTTCGCACATTCTGTAGCGGAATTCCCATCACAATGATGGTACCGGTATATCCATCTCGCGTCTTGGAATTCACAACAAAGTACGCCTTCTCCTGCAACCGCGTGGAGGCGATTTCCTGCCAAACATTCCGCACCTGACGTGTTTTGTCACTCCTTGCGCTAAAAGCCATCTGTCCATCACGCACCTGTCATAACCAGTATATTAGCAGACTATATTTGCGCTAGATCGACCATGGCGTGTTGCACAAGAAGTATGTCATCAAATGCTTGTATCCCTGTCAGCTGTAACACGTGAACGGCCGTACTGATGGTTCTACCAAACACTACCCGACAGTCTATTGCGAAGCACTTCAGAAGCTGGTTTATGTCAAACTAGAAGTGCTGACATGTGTTGTCAGTGCTGTTACATCACAGACAGTTTATGATCCTGTTCCATACTATTATTAACAAGAATGGGGATGTGGGTCAAAAGAGATTACCAATCTGACAGTGATTTAAGCATTAATTGTTCAATGTAGAATCGTTCTTGTTGGTATTTGTGTTACCAAGCATAAGTTGTTCAATATAGAGTCGTTTTTGTTGGTATTTCTGTCATTTCTGTTCGAGATATGTAGTGAATCAAGCATTAATTATTCAATATAGATTCGTTCTTGTTGGTATTTCTGTTATCAAGCATTAATTTTTAATATATAGTCGTTCTTTTTGGTATTTATACATGAATCGTCCTGGTTTACGTTTCCGCCAAGAGTATCTTTCGAACTAATCTATCTATTGGCGTTCTTGAGGAAATCACACTTCACTATGAATACTTCCTGATAATGTGTAAACCAACATTTAAATGTAAAATATTCCTTCAGTCGAGTTCATCACTACGTTTATTTCCATTGTAGTTAAACCTTTGTGTTCACTGTCTATTATGGGGATGGTGCTAGGGTTGTTGCTAGGTATTGCTTCCGTTGCCTGCTAGACTGATTTTTGGATCAAATAAGATACTGACGTTTGATTCTATGCGGGTCAAATTGACAGTATGTTGAATTTCGCAGTTCACTGATTTGCGTGTTTTATCTACGTCAATAAATTTCTGAATATTTCGCTGCTTTTAGCGATTTCCGGATTTCAGTGAAACCCTGCATATAGCGAAAATAAACCAACTACAAAATGTACCCACTATACAGTATGTCGCTTTACACAGCATGTCGCTAATACTGATACAACGATAAATTCTGGACATACGATTTTAAGGCCTTAACTTGTGCGATGCTACACGGACAATGGTACCGCCAAATGGTTAACCGATTGTCTTTTTTGGTTAACACAAGACGAGAATGTATTACGCGCTAATCGATTGTCGATTTGGTAACTTTGCGGTTTCTTATCATGTTAATTGTTTTCTCAATACAATTACACACATCATTGATCTTCAGTCTAGAGCGATAATCAACAAAACAGTGAAGTCTATTTATAGACAATGCATGTTATCAATAAGAAATAGTGGCGCCTTGGGGACACAAATGACTGCAATTGCTCATCCAGCTACCCAAACAGGCAACACTAAGAGCAGGCAAACCGATGTACTGATCCAACGAGATCTCGTAAAGAGGGGTTATGTATAGTAACAGTTCCGTTGAGCACGGTTCTGTCTCCTGGGACTCGGAGAGCCGTCTTTCTCGTTGTGGGATCGATAAAAATGGGATTTCGTCGGTCAAGGTCACCACTGACAATGCAGCAGTAGCAATATCTACACAAATTGTTTTAAGGAGATGAATCCAATCAGCCAGAAGGTATTATAGGGACTTGGGTGTCGATATACATCTCCATCAATGCTCAAAGTGTCAATATGTTATCGAATAGCGCTGGCTTTTGTCGGAGGCAATATGACCGACGTTACGTATGAGACAAATTAAACATCCGTTTGAATTGCAAACTGTATTTGATTAATTATCAATATCTCAGTGGTCGATAGTATTAAGTTAAGGTAGTCTGTGGTGTTATTTCATGTCTGAACAAAGCCATGTAATTACTCATATTTCAGAACGGTCATTATTATCACGGACGAAGAATAGTTTGTGCGTGCCCGGAACTTTTCTGACCTCATCGTTTTGTCTGTATATTGAAAGTATACAAGTTCATTGATTAAGCACTCTAGAGTAAACCATTGTCTGTATTGGATGGTACCGCCCTTTCTGTGTAGCCAGATACCTAGTAGACAAACACATTCTATTTGCGTCTCGACTGTTCGGTAATACGTTGAACATTTGATCAAATTTGCTGAGAAATATATACACCATTATGAATTATTGATATCGTTCTGCTAGATGCTCTGATACTTGTACACACAAACGTTTCGCTGGAGATTGACATTAAATGGTATAGTGTTGGACGATTCAACAACACGTTCTTCTGGGAGTTGATACAAGGTGATCTGCACATGCGCATGTATCAAGGAATTGGGAAAGGGATGGTGCGAAAACGACAAGAGAATGAAATCATCTGGAGACAAACGAATATCCTAACACATAGAAATATTACATTTCACGAAACTTGAAACGTAACGATGGCAACCAATTGAATTGTTTTACGGACTGGGGAATATTATGGCGATAATAGAACTATGATATTTAAGAGACAAACAAAGGAAATAAAATGATGTGTTTTACAGACTAGTATAAACAATAAAATGGTAATATAACAAGCTGTCTTGTATACTTGTATATATAGGAAAACAATGAAATCTAAGCCAGTAAAGAACAGAAAGCTGTTTAACCGAAACTTATTAACACAAGAGAAAAGAGAATATCATTCATGATAAGATAAAAGAATATTTTTTTCAACACAATAACGACGACATGACGGTTTCATGTTCTGGATTTTCGGTCGAACAATAGAACCTACTTGCATGCATCCTCGATACTCCAGGGGTTCCGATCACTTAAGATCTCTACACCCCTAGGCCTGTACTATTTCATAGTAAAACTGGAGGCAACAGAACAGAACAGGTACGTTAGTCGTTTAATGTACATCAAAAGAGCCGTATAACAGTACACTGTGGTTGACTATGTGGCTTTGATGTTATGCGTCGCCCTCTCTGTAGTCTTCAAAGGGATCTTTGCTGGCCCTCGATTGGTCAAATGTTTTCCGCTGAGCTGCCTTCAATTTCACTATGAGATAGTCCAGGGGTGTAGAGATCGTAAGTGATAGGACCCCTGGAGTATCGAGGATGACTTGCATGCACCCAAAGAAAATTTTCTAAACATACAACAAAACTATGCATCGCTATCTGTTCTTGAGTCTGGTAAACACAACAGTGCCAATAGGAATTATCTCCTAAGAAGCTGAGGGGAAGACAATAGAAGTCATCTTGTTATAAACTGCAAGACATTTTAACGCCGCCAGATTACAGCGTTCAAGCGTCTGCAGATCACGACCATGGCCTTAGATTGAAAACGTTTTGGAGACGAAGTTCTTAAGACCGCAAACCTCCAGAAGAATCGAGGCCTTAAAACAAATGATGATAATGACAAGATAATATATCAATAGAACCGTCTGGTAGTGTCAAACCTAAGCTAAGGCCATAGTTGTGTTTTTTTCTGTTTTGCGTCCTTTGGATTCTCAAAAACCTACCAGCCAGCAAGGGAAAAAAAACAAACACGAATAAAAAAACACGGAGCCCACGCTTTGTTTGGGATGCTTCCACTTTAATCAGTTTTGTTCTTGCAAGTGGTAGAATAGACAATATTTCATAAATAATCTCCTTGTTAATGATTCATTGGTATGGAGCACAAAATTGAATGCAACAAACATATTTCAACATTAAAAATTATTAAAAGAATTGTCAGATTGAAGCATGAGAAAATGGTGTTTTTCACGGTGTCTGTTGTAAATTAATCTATTAAATGCTGTTGCTCCATATAATATAGCCTTTATAAAAAAGAACATTTAATAATAGCCTATATATGCATTGTATTGGAACTTGTTTTCTGTATTTTATACATACATATGCAACACCGTGACAACAGTACATCCATCATAATTCTGCTTTGTCATTCTCTGCAAGTCAGCACTGTTCATGGCGATTCATACTTTCATTAACCCAAGTTGTCATAACTGTTCTACGACAACTACATAATCGACATATAGTCTGTTAGAATAAAACTACAATATGATTTTTAATATTTGGAAGTTTAATTAAACCAAAGGAAAAAAAAAGTCTGTTACACTATTTGACTAAGAAATAGTGTGCATAAATACATGTACGTGTGTCCAATCAGCGATGTCTCTTTGTTCAGTCAAAAGAATTGCTATGGATTTTAATAGTATATATCTATAAAAATGATTTAATATATTTAATATCAAAAGTACATCAGCAGATTTTTAATAATATAACCTGAAATGAACTTAGCCTCCGACACACTTACTTGGATTGGGATATTCTAGTAATACAGTTTTACTCGTCGAAATCATGATGCCAAAGGCATTAACTTTTGAAACTTTTCATTTTTTTTATAATCTTGAAGTTTTAACTCAAAGAACGCACCAAACATACCAAACCCCTCTAACAATTTATTCCTAAGTTTACCTCAAGAGGCGAGTCAGAGTTTTATCCAAAACAGCTATTGTTCTTTAAAATCTTGTAAACAAATTGTATCTCGAGCTCGGGCACTGGCCAAACAAGAATCTTCGAATAAGTTTGGTTCTCATACTTGGAATGCATATGGATATGTTATCGTTTCATTATTCTAAATGACCAAAATGTATACGACCGAATATGACAACTTTTTAGCCGTCCTCACCCCGTATATTTCAGAGAAAAAGATCGAAAACCTCCTGCATCACATCTCGATTGCTAGATGCCTTCTCGTGGTCCTTGCGGCGCTTGGGCGATTGCGAGATCAGTGTATTCGCTGTGAGTCAAGCGTTGAGGTGATGCTTGCCACAATTGACTAAAATTGAAACCAGAAACAGGCATTTTTCCGGAATTTTTATTTTCGGACGTCTTTTTACGAAATCCAAAAAATAATAACTTGTGTTTGTTTTTGCCTCACAACAGCACAAAAACCTACCCGCACGCGGACGCAAAACAGAAAAAAACACAACTATGGCCTAAGCAGAAAAAAAGAGCTGATTAATCTCACGGCATCACTCCTTCAACACTAGGCTACCGCTCATTGCACATGGTTTAATGTTGGTGTTGCTCGAAGCTATAAATACAACAACACGGTAATCACAAAAACTAAATAAACCATCACTTGAAAATTGACGTAATCGCCAGGTCCTTGAGGTATTCAACATATCTAAAATCTACATTTACGGAAATGTTGACACGTCATCGGTTCAGGAAGTAGAATATTGATGTTGGAATCGGTATCCAACTGTATAATAGGCCGATCGCTGACCAATCAAATTACTACATATCACGTGCTATTTACAAAATTTTGTTTATAATAAGATCATGTATACAGGACAATTTTAACATAGAAATTCGATGGAATCATTACAGTTTTATACGGACCACCCTAGAACGTGAATGGCGCGCCATACCTTCAATAATTGTCAGATACACATAACATTGCTCAGACTGGGAGTGTATACTTACAAACACAACAAACGTTTCTGTCCACACAAACGTGAGGCAGTGAATGACTTAAACACGGAAACCGCGTGATGAGCCCACATTACATTAGTTTAGGCATCCTTTGTTCCCTGTTTACAATGTTAACGTTTTGTTCACGAATTCCCAAATATTTATTGCATCTTCATGTTACCTACGCTAATCAGCCTATGGTCTGAGGAGCGTAGTGGAGATTAGACACTGAATTTCCAAAGGTGCCATGTTCAGTGATCCGAGTTGTTGTTTTGGTTTGCTCTAACGCCTAAAATAAAATACTATTGAACAAAGACCTTCAAATACATGTTTTTTTCACAAATATCAACTAATTCAAATTGGTCTTTATTAAATTATTTAGCGTATGCATTGAATTATGTCATTAGTTCCACTATCTAAACTAGAGATGCTGTTTTTTATTTACACTTATACGTATTTTGTGTAGAGTGCGCCAAAATGTTATTTCCTGAAGCCTCTTTGACAGCGCAGAGGAATCTAATGTTTGTCACTGTTCGACATCTAACTCGGGATTGTCCTGTGGTTTGTTCTTTAATCACAAAGTACTAAGAATCTGATTATAAGATGAGGGATAGGATTGGGGGCATATACATATTGACAAATGCTTTTCAGATTCGTGTGACAACTGAAGCCATTTAAATGGAGCTTGACCGGTATTGTAGAACCAGAAAGCCCCTCCTTGCATATACATTCTCTTTTAAGAAAACGTTTGCCCAGTACTAACCCCTATTTGAGATATTGATACTAAACCCTATTTTCCTTTGTTCAACAGGTGTTCCCACGTGACAGATATCGGCGTCGGTTACCTGTCCACGATGACGTCACTCCTACGGCTATACTTACGGTGGTGTACACAGATCAGAGACTTTGGTCTACAACATATGTACTCTATGCGGAATCTACGAGTGCTTTCTCTTGCAGGTTTGTAGCATAAAACATATTCTAATTGGGGTATTATTGGGGGAATATTAGAAAAATGTGTACCGTGACACCTCATACACGCGAATTAGAAAGATTTGTGCCTGAAAAATGTGTACCGTGACACCTTGTACACGCGACTTAGAAAGATTTGTGCCTGCAAAATGTGTACCGTGACACCTTGTACACGCGACTTAGAAAGATTTGTGCCTGAAAAATGTGTACCGTGACACCTTGTACACGCGACTTAGAAAGATTTGTGCCTGAAAAATGTGTACCGTGACACCTTGTACACGCGACTTAGAAAGATTTGTGCCTGAAAATATGTACCGTGACACCTCGTACACGCGAATTAGAAAAATGTTAGCTGTGATGACGTAGCTCTGAACGACGGACGGAAGATTTCTGACAGATGGTCGTCGTCAGAGCTACGATTCCGTCCCATTGACCGTAGTGTTGCAAAACATCCAGCGGTGAAAATGTTGCATTTCACGTGTGTCATGTAATTTTGTAATTAAATTCAACAATTTCAAATATTTTAAACATAAAACGATAATTTATTTACCCACCTCCATGTCTAAATTATGTTTAAAAGCATGTTTGAATGGCTTACATCTCCGACACGGCTCCCTTGGCCGCCATGATGCTTCTCGTTAGAAAGTCTCGCGCTCCAAATATGGCAACTAGTACCATATATGGAATGACCTACACATTTTCACTACGAAAGAAATATAATGTCACAAAGTTTTTAACATGAACTTTAAATTTTTTTTTCGCTAAATTCTAAATAATATTTACATTTGCTCAGTCCACCATGTTTATTCTTAGTTTGTTGGCCTATTAAAACTTTTAAACATATTTTACCTGTTGAGTGTTTCATTTCGTCACGATTTCCGGTAAATCAAACATGGCGGCGTATTTGAACAGAATTATACAGGTGTTGTGTTTGCCTTGGACTTTACCACTAATAGTTGATAAAACATTATAATCGAAAGGTTTGTGAATTGAATATTGATCATAGTTGTCAGAACAATACAGTTACATAAGGATATTACCCGAAAAATATATTTTTATGAGTCTCAAAATGCGCATGGGGATCACAGTGGGGCTTGCAACACTAGCGGCAATGGAGTGGAATTCATACTCTGTCGGGAACCGGAGTGGAGGCAGGGTATGGTTATTCGTTCTAGAAAAATGTGTGCCTGGGGTGTCACGATACACATTTTTAAGGCACACATTTTTCTAATTCGCGTGTATGAGGTGTCACGGTACACATTATTCACGTGAATGATTTTCACGTGAAATTCGTGTGAAAATTTTCACATGCAATTCACTTTTTGCCTCGATTTACGTGAATTTTTGGTCTTTCATGAACCTCAAACAAAGATACGTTAACCGTTTAAAATGTAAAATGGACTCGTCACCACTCTAAAGCCCTTATTTGCCTAGTACATTTAGTATAGAATTCTGATATGGACTTTGAATGTGGTATATCTATGATTTACGAGCATGGTTTGAACAATATTCATTGAGTTCATTTGATATATTAGCTTAAGAACTGATATTGTGCATTATAACAAAACATTGATGTTAATCGATAAAATATATGACAAACATTTTAAAGCATCGAAGTTATCAAAGTTTCATATGTTTGGCTAGGTTCGTTACGTTTGTTTTTCCTATTGTGACGCGACAACCACACATGCCGGTCATGGATCCCTCTTTGCTATTTCTACACCACACTGGTAATTTTCCTATTTCCGCACAATGGCATAACAGAAATAGACGGTATAATGCTGTATGGAAAGAAGCCGTATCGATTTGGCAAGGTATGAGTGCCGGCCAGGAGCTATACAAGGCTTTTGACTCACCGTCGTTCTGGAGGCACTATACGCGAACGATCCGAAAAACGGCAATGATCCGAACATAGCCGAAAACCTAACGATTCAGACATTACGAACACGGATAATACAGAGGCATGATGTGCATAGAAATTCGATATAATCCCTAGTAACAACCGGCACTGCTCAATGTAAGATGACGTCGGAACCGTCTTATAAAAGCACTCCTCTAAATATAGATCAATGTCTTGAGTCACCGCCAGGCGCGGGTCAAGGAATCGATAACCAATTGGATCTGTTTAAAACCTAATTAGTTGTTCTGGTTATAACTGTCCGTTCATTCACTATAGAACGTTATGTATTGGTAGAAAAAGGCTTGTCCATGGCTTATTAGACACCCTTATTGCAGCCGCATTCCATCTTCAGCAATATTGATTTCCTTTGAACACTAGAAAATCAATTGTCCATTGAATCATCATCAAACAAAACGGCAATATACAGTTATCAATCAATTTGTTTATCTTCGAGCCAAACACTTTACAATATCGAGAAATAGCAAAATCGTCTTACATAGACTCTATCCGATATATGAACTGTCTACCACGTTAGTAAAAACGTACATATTTAAAGTAACAAAATACGGTACACATGAAGACAACGAGAAAAGGTCATTCCTACTTCTTAAAAGGATAAAAAGATACATATTTCACAGGACACAAAGAAATGAGCAGGTGATTGGGTCATAATCGATGTCATAGACGTGTGATATTGACGTACTAAGAATCACAAAGGATACAGCTCTGACAAACGTCCTCTCCATCCTCTCTTTGTTCGAGTTAATAAAGCTGTCAGATAAAAGGTTAGGGTATGAATGCGTCATCTTTACCATGATATAGTATTAAAAACACCAAGGTCGCTATTTTTTCCCGAAATAGATTCCACAATTGTTTTTTTTTCATAGACGCTTTGGTCTATTCACAGATATGTTTAACCTCAAAGGAAATTGCAACAGAAACAATTTAGGCTATAAATAATCAAATATGACACTTGAAAACACACATATTCAATATCGACAAAAAGGAAATGTTGAAAATCAATGTTCAATCACAAATGATTAAACCCTAAAGAATTTACTCATTTCGAAGCATTATCGTCGGAAACTCACAAGACTATCATGAGCCCAGCGCCCGGTTTCATGAACATCCCTCAACTCTAAAGAATTCCTTAAGTTAAACGTATAAGTAGAAATTTTCTATAGGAAAACATTGCAGAAGATAAGGAAAAGGAATCAGTGAGCTTTCGTTAACTTCTGTAATACTTTCCTGTGGGTAATTTTAAGTAAGTTAAGGAATGGCGCCAGTTTTGACCAAGAAGCAGCCAGAGAACGCTTCCTTTCTTTAAGCACTTATGCTATTTTTCATGCACGTTCTACGAGCTATTTGTTATTTTTCGGAAAGCCTGATGATATGTCCAAATAACTATCTTCTCAGCCCCGTAAATAATCTCAGTATGCTTATAGATATCGATATGTTAATGCGGGGTTAGAAGCCTTCGGCAAAGAGATAGATTCGTTGAATGATGGTAGTATATATTTGCAGTCAAGTTGATTTACGATTAAGGACATTCAAGAAAACCAGTCTGGAATTATGGACGTCACATTATTAACTTACCTAGCACTAAAGTCATTTTCTTGTCTATTGTAGGTTGTACTTTGGTATCCGGCCAAGGCCTGTGTGGACTTACACAGCTGAGGAATCTCGAGGAACTGGAACTGACCAATTGTCCCAGTGCCACCAAGGAGGTTTACCTGTATCTCAGAGAAAACATGACTACATGTCTTGTGCTGGATTAGCAGACGCCAATGACACGTGTGTCCTTTCTGGCTGAACTGCAGCTATGCTTTGTACCGGATGTGAGCTATTTACATAAAGGGATATGATTGTAGCTAGAACGCAAGCTGAGCAGTTTGAATATGGTTATGATATTTGCTGATCGTTTGATTTGAGGACTTTTAGCTACAATTGTGGCGCGGCCATGTTATAACAATCAGAGTGTTACAAGAAAAAGCGAAGCTTTATGGAAGTGTATTCTAGTATAACGAAGCTAACAGGAAACGGAAATAGAAGTTGCGTGCGTCATGCTACGCGCGACGAGGAGAGATCGGAAGTTACGCAATTTCTTGGAAGGGTCATTTTATGTTCAGAAGGTACATGGTCAATACTAGAAAATCCTCGTACCGTTTTACATACACCAAAACAATTGACCCTATTCGTGTTTGTAGAGCTTAGAGAGAAAGTACGTCGCCCCATCGTCAGTAGTAACCTGTTTGTTCATGCCAGTATATTTTCACTCCAAGTTTGACCATGTGCCTTCACAGATGCCAGCTACTGCTAGCCGGTGAAATCAGGGGCTGGGCGCCATTGATTTAGCCCGACGAAGCGCTATGCACTATGACGTGCAAGGTGTACTCAGGATGTCGTTTTTAGTGAATTTTGGAGTGTACATAAATTATATTATATATATATAATGTCCTTGTTCGTAGCAAAAGTATTTTTCTGTGGAAATCCAAAGGGCATTTTTATCTTAAAACAGAGATTATAATGTGATATTAATTGATTGGATATTTGCATGTGTTCACGACGACATTCTGATTGTAACGTTATGTGATGGTTTCGTTTTACATATCTATCAAAACTTTTAAGTCTTCGATTATTCTATTTAAGGTAGTGTTTTCTCGGAACATTCCCATTTTCTATGTATTCCATTTCCTTAATTTGCTCATCGTTTTATGTAAATTGTCAATTACACAATTATTGATGACGTAATACCCCGAGTCTGCGAAGGTTGTGATTGTTTAAGTGTTGTAAATGGTACCTCTTCAAATTCTGTACAACGATTTTTCAGTATTTATTTCAATCCTGTCCTTACGTTTTATTGATGAGGAATGTGAAGAAGTATGTATGAGAGAATGTACGCCAGACAAAACATGTTTTATTAAAGTCAGAAAACCGTTTAGCATGTACACGTAACTATCTAGTCAATTTTGTATTAACTGTTTTGAATATCTTTATTTTTTGCATGGGTACATTGTATTTGCTTTTAACATGACGATAATCACGAAATTTCATCTGTACGATCAAATTATACTTTCCAGCACTGGAAAATCTAAAATAATAATATTCAATGTAATATAATCTCGCAAAGATAGCCCAAATTTGGAAGGCATTTTCTGTATAGTCATTTAACGTTTTTTTTTTCTGTTGAGACAAGTTTAGAAAAATTGTAATGCATCCGAGGCGTTATAATCCTCTAATAACCAATGTCATTTCAGTGAGTGCCATGCAGAGTTAACCTAAAGCATACCAAAATAGCATTTGTCAAGTTATCTGATAATCTTCCACGAAGAACCTAAGTTCATCATCATTTGTTGAATGTACGTACATGTGTGCGATACAAGTATCAAGTTACTTAAAATATATTGGAGGTTTGTTCATGCGATCATCGCATGTTATACTTCCACGTAATTAAAAGATTTGTCATTCTGGAATCATACTCAACAATACAACTTCCGGTTACAATATAACACCATAACACAACGGATAATGTTTGGTATTTGACGTAACTGAGCTTCCATCATAATGATATTAAACGATTTTACTTCCAGCATGTTATTAAAACATAGATAACATTGTTTGTGTATTTGTCGAATTCGCGTTATCAGACAAAATATTGAGTTCGTGAGTGTCTTGGTCGACGTTAAGGTTTGTAAGTTTGAAAGTCCTATCACAGAACATGTCATCTCTACATAACATTCCATAACTCTATGTACTAGGATTGTAATAATGTATTTCCATGTCATTTCGGGCGATAAGTCAAGGTTTGTATAACATATATGTGAAGTCGTCTGATATAGATCATTTAGTATAGCAATTATCTAGATTAGTGTTCGGCATCATGGGTGACCAAGCTGTGTCCACAGGGACTTGGAAATTAGGTACAGTTACAAGAAATAGGACTTTTATAGAAAATTACGGGATAAAATATTGGTTTCATTATGTTATTAATGAACTTAAAATAACACTAAGTAATATTTTTGAGCTTTTGATTTATAGACCCATCCAGAATCTTATATAACATTCAGTTGAGGCTCCTATTTTATGTTGACTCTCCATGTAGTCACTATGTAATCATAAGTAAATGAATTCACTGATTACCAACGCTGTATATGATAAATCCATATAAGGGCAATAGATAATTATCAGCGAAAACTAACTTTGGCAAATGTGTATAATTGCTTTCATTATTTCGAGAAAAAAATCGAGAAAGATGAAGATCCAAGTTATTTTGTCCAATGGAGAAAAGGAAGAGAGATAATATTGGGGCTCGCCCGTCTAGGCATATAACATACACCGTGTATTTTTTATAGAAAAAGTAAGTTGCAGAACTTTATCGGTAGTGTACGTTTCTGTTTGAATTGATTTAAAATTGTCTCTGTATGTGTCCTAAATTATATAAATAGGTTGTAATGCGTGTGGTTTGCAGGTGTTGTGCACGTGTGTATTTGTCAAGTGTTTTTTCTTTGCAGATTTCAGACATCAAGCATATATGTGTACATTGTATATTGTGTTGTGCTCGGGCGACTAATACGGATTTGTCCGCGTACACACTTGTACAGATGTACTGTAAATGCACGTGATTGTAAATTTCACGGTGTCATGCATATGCACGCACATTAACATGAACATGTGCGTCTATGCGTTTGTACACACGTATTTGTACGTACATATGTAAGCATGTCTCTATCGTGTTGGTACATGTGCTCGATTGTACATACAAGCATACTTACTTACGTAGTAAGTGTCTGTACTCGTGTGAACAGTTCTACAGTTGTATCACCATCCGCTTGTACATCTGTGTCTGAACGCGCATGCATTACGGACATGCGTATGTAAGCATTTGTACAGATGTGCCTGTACATATCGTAAAAGTGGTTCTGTATGCGTTAGTACACGTGAATCTGTGTCAGTACTTAATGTGAATGTGGTGGCCGTGACTGTCCTGGGGGATGAGTGAGGACATTACATGTTTTTATTGAAATATAATTTCCACACAATTTTAAGAAATAAAAACAAACAAGAGACAATGATATTATTGGAGTTTTTACTAGTATCATTATGTCTCACCAGACGCCAGACGACCAAACAGTCTAATTTTAACTTATTATTTTTGTAAACTGGGTTCTAAATTTCGTTATCGCGCGTTAAACTGGTTTCGACATGTTCCTGTTATATACGACGCCATTGCCAATTTACAAAGAAATGCTATTATACTTTTTGAACGAGATGTAGCAGCGGCTAAACGAAACAGTCATTTCCTCTAATTGAAGGCATAATTAGTCTGAAGCCTTAATACGAGTAGACAGGCGGACCGCTGCTAAATCATACGTCATTAGATATTGAGGTTGTGTACAGTCTTCGCGACAAAGCGACACAGCTGGCTTACGCCTACTCAACAGTACTGCAAGCGCCCGCACAATGCTTTGCACGAAAACAAAATTTAACAACATGGAGTTGGATATTTCAACATTGTAAAGCCATGACTGTCGACCAATATTGATCCCAGTGATAGTGTACTAAATCAAGAGAGAATTCCCAGAGCTCGGTACCTGTGTTAAAACGAGCGAGTGATTGATAAAGCTGTTGTGACAGAAGCGGCATTATTTAACACGACATTAAGATAGTGCTGTAGCCATATCTAAATCAGGGGGTTAGACACTCTCAATGCGGTAGTGAAATATAGTGCTTTAGCAATATCTAAGCCACAGGGAAAGGTCTATATTTTGAAAGCAATGATTGACTGAACGTTCTTGAAATGCTGTTACTTAGAACAAACTACAGTAGTGCATTTCAATTGTAAAATTCCATCTCCGATATCCCTAAAGTGTTCGGCATTGCTGTTTTAAGAGATGAGAATGTTTCAAAACACTCACAAAATGAATGGGTTCAGACACGAAGCGATAAGAATAGCTGACATTTTATTTCACGCAATTTCGAGCTCGAATTTCGTTAAATGTTAGACATTTTAGATTTATAATTCTGATGCTCCTCGGTTGACCCTAGGTGGAGACAGTACTTTTAAAAACGCTGATTAATAATGTCAAGTTTATAGACCGAATGACCAAGTGATGTCGTAATATTGGAGGAATCTTACATGGACGTTAATAAACCCAATTTATTTGCACATGTAGACAGAATTAGTTATCGGGTATCCGTTGGTTTGTGTTGACGTCATGTTCCAAGTAACTGCTCTAAAGTCAAAGCAATGACAAACTTTATCAAATATTTGACCTTTCCTGTCTTCGTCCATTACGGCAACATTAAAATCACAGACATGGGCTACCTATTGAGTACTTTATGGTCGCCATAGAAAGTCATTCCGGTAGGCACTCATGACCGCTTCCGGTTTCATTGAGAAAAGTGGAACCACATACTGTGTACAAATATGAAGTTCCGTTGCCTAATAATTAGTACAGGAAATAGAGTCAAGGTCGGATTAACGGACGGACATGATGAAGGATCAAGGACATATTTGATCTTTTGAGAAATGGAGAACGCGAATTCCAGGAAAGAGAAAAAGGGTGATCTACGGCCAATAGCTGACAACTGCTTCGTGCACATTGACTTAACACCGTGAAAAATATGGAGAGCTATGGTTTAAATATGTGTCTTACACTAATATAGGACATGCTACTTACAATGTTGGTGTGTTACTTGTGGAGAGATATGAGTGATACGCGAATAAATGACATGCTATTCCAGCGTGTTTCTTGAAAAGCGTTTCGTTATTAGTTCAGCAACAGAAACACTCCGTGTCAATTCGAAATTACAATCGATTTGTCATACTTTGAAATTATACAGTCAATGACAATTGAAGTTCTGTCACTAAATCATATTTGTTCCGATGTTCGTGAGACCACGTGACCTCGTCATTACACCAGTCACGTGACATAACACAGCCAGATTCATGGTGACTCTCGCATGCAATGGCTAATGGCACTGTGAATTGAACCTGATATAATTCATTTTCCCTCCAAATCGAATCAACTCGGCCATCTTGAGGTGTACTTAACACCATTACACGGCTCTGTAAGAAGCCCGAGGCGGAGAAGGGGTCGCTCGTTGGCTTTCCGCGTCCATAAATACGTATATACATTGCATTCCCAAAAGTATCAAATCAATTACAGAGATCGTGTTTGGCAACTCCATCCTACAGTATACTTATCATTATTTCATAAAATCAATGACAATATACATACGTTGGTATAAACCAGACAGGAAAACGCGACTTTGGGAAAAATACAACTTTTTTCAGATCTGGTTTATAAGAGAACGAAATAAATTAAATCATTTTCACATGGTACAAATCGCCCACAAAACAAAGAGAATAGATCGATACAGCATAGGACTTCCTCTCCTTCACCTCTTGACCCCATGAAAGTCACGTGGTCCATCCAGACAATGGCCAGACACCACGACAGCAAAACAACGGGATATATTCTAATTTCCGTCAATCCTTGGGATTAGGAGATCTGCATTTAGACAGTTTAAAGAATTGCCATATCGACGTCACAATTGGTTCCCGAAGTGTCCGATGAGTAACGTCAATACGCTGTCCTGATTTATATTTATGGAGCCATCAAAGACCACATATGACAAACTGGACACACAACGAAGTGTCTGGATATCGATAAGTACATCAATCGTACAAGAAATCTGGTTAGTAAGAACTTACTGCAAAAGAATCTCGTGTATTTTGCGAGTTATTCCAATAGGTGAAAATAACAAACTGCGAAATGAAATTTTGGTGGTTTGATTCAGTCCGTCTTTAATTAGTGTACATCATGAAAATGACAAGTCACGAAAATTAGTGGGATATCTAGTAATACCAAGCTTAAGTACGTCATTGGGTATCAAGCCCAAAGCTCACTTATCTATCAAACATGCCATGTCCTAATATCAAAGTTTGTCATCTGTGAAAGAGAAGTTCATACCAACTGAAACGCCACTTCTATCCCTCAGTCATTCAGCCAAACCGGAGATACCTTTTTTAGAATTGACATTAAAATGAACGTAAGTACATCATTGATCTACGTTTATATGTACAGTGTACCTCGAACAATGCGCTGAATAGTGTATTTTTCTTTTACTTTGCACAGGAAGTGACGTCATTGCCACGTTTGATGTGAAGTGTCGGGTTTTAACGAAATAAAACGCTTGTAAACTATTACACATCTTTTCATGTAGAACGTTCCCTTTGTCCGGGACTCAACTAGGGAATCATAAATGGTGTATTATCTGATAGTCATGTACTAGTTATAGCGAACATCGTTAATCTTTGTGGCTTTATCGATCTGAGTTGGGGAAACTACATCTAACTAGGTTTTAAATCGATTTACTTATTCTTTTTAGAGTTTATCTGGTACCGAACTTTCCCATCAAGATAAACAGTGGTCGCCATAGAAACAATTCCCAAAGTTTGACGTTGCGATATGTCAGTTAGTTTTTTTTCTTGTATGATTGCGTTTATTCCAAGAAACATAGAATTTTAGCAACAACGTTTATTCCAAGAAACATAGAATTTTAGCAACAACAACATCCAGTTGGACCAGTTTCTAATAATTCAATAATTTTAGCTAGACAAGTTTAAAGTATTTCAGTAGGACTATTCTGAAAGTGGCACCATTGTATACCTTCATATGGATTCATTATGCTATTGATGCTTTACATCATTTTCGTTTTTTCCCTTAAAGTGAATAGTCGGGCATAGAAAACCAGTCTAAATGCGTTCATTGGCCTTCCAAAAGTTCTCACATATTAATAAGACGGTCAAGTTCTGCTTAGTTTCCCAGTTCTGACCATTAAAGTAAAGAAAAGTTGAAAGCATTGAAAGCAAGGCTGCGTGGAAAGGTAACCACAGACATAGTGAGCCGGGAGGACGTTTTAGAATTCCCATACTTTAAATTAATTTCTTCGTACGCAGACAGATTCTGACGAGAGATTTTATTTTTCTATTTCATAAGAAATAACACTGGATACATTGACACCATTTTTACCAATTTTAGCCATCCTTGCCCGACTGTTCACTTTAAGGCAAAGCTTTTGGCAAAAAATGTTTGGGGAAAAACAATTAATTTCATGTTTCAGATCATTGCATGATCATCATAATTATACCTGTTGAGTGTAGGAAAACAATTTGCTTGTGTCCATAAATGACAATTACATGCTTTAGGGGTATTTATTTAACTGGACATGTCAAGCCTTAATGGACCCACTGTGATGCTACAGTAAATTGCAGGGTTAATATTTAAATGTAGCTCAAGTTACCAGTAGTTTTAGAACAAAACCGTGACTGATTGCTAACACAACACAGTGCAAAAGGTAAAAACCACCCAAGTAATCCAACACACACAGACTTAAGTTTTATTTTCAAAATCGACAAATCAACATATTTTCAACTTGCACATACTCTTTGATACAAACACAGGCTTTGGACAATTATACAGAAACATCTATATGTGTAAGACCTATTTATAATACATATAGGGGTGTCTATATAGCTATAGAATCAAAAGCCTGTGATACAATCACACACATTTAGTAACAATAAGATACCAGTACTTTTAAATCGTCCATTCAATAAAGCAAATTTTGAAACTAAATCTCAAGGTCATGTGAGCTGATAAACCATAACATTTGATTTCAATAAGGTACTGGTATTGTAACAAGCATGGGATATAGCTGGTCAACTGTCTTCATGTTGAACTTCAGGTCAAATTCTTTACCTCAAATTTGTTCTTTTCAGATTCAAATTTAACTGAAAGCGACCTAAATTCACAGAAGACATTTTGGTCAACTGTCTTCATGTTGAACTTCAGGTCAAATTCTTTACCTCAAATTTGTTCTTTTTAGATTCAAATTTAACTGAAAGCGACCTAAATTCACAGAAGACATTTTGTCTTTGTAAACATTCTCCCATCTCTTAAAACAGAAACTTTGAATGTCTTAAAATGATTTTAAATTCATTCTTAAATGTGACAGTAACAAATTGTACAGACTCAATGTCGTATCAGCATTCTAGTATACAACCATCCTCAGTATGACAGGGGTAACTATCACTGTCATTACATCTACCCCTGAACTATCTCAGTAAAACTGAAGGCTCTGTGTGTGACAATATATGACACAGGTAGTTTGGTCATTTGATATGTAACAAAAGAATCAAATAAGGTAAAACTGTGGTTCATTGTATGGTTTTGAAGTTGGACATCACTCTCTACATAATCTTCAAAGGAAGACTTTGTAGTCCTGTGATAGGTCACTTTTTTCTTTTTCTCCTAAAATACCTTCAGTTTTGCTATGATATAGCTCAGGTGTGGATATCACGACAGTGACAGTGACCCCTGGGGAATTGAGGATGGTATACAAGACACAAGCATGCTAAGTCATAATAGGTAATCTTTGACTGGTATCAAGTGAATAAACTAAACAGCTCTGTAGCCTTGGTAGATAACAGAATGATCACAACAGCGAGGCACCATTCTCATCCATTATCCTGTATAATACCACTATAGATCTGAAGTTCTCTGGTCCGGTACACCTTGTATATAACCTAGAGCACCATGATGTCCCCTCTATGGAGACATTTGCTATGTGTCCTATATGTAACTATCTACACTACGTAGTCTTCCTATACCAGTCTCTTGTCTTTAGTGGTGTATCCTCACTCAGTTCAATCCATTAGTTTACATCTCCTTCAATGATTAATCCTGATGTTTGGCAACTTCCTTTTGAATTATTCCAATCTTCACTGTATGTATTGTAGCCATGAACTTCCATAATTGGAGTTTTTGACAGTTATGACTATTTTGGATTTCATTTTCTTATTACTCTACACTAAAAGGAATTTCTGCTACATCACAATTTTCAGCACATTTTCCATCTACATGTATATTAATGTTCCGATGGTCAAGAATTGCATTTCTATTCATTTAAACCTTTACATCAAATAGTGAAGGTACCCATTTGCATGACCTTTCTTTCTTATTGTGTAACTTTCATTTACTTTCCACCTTCTCCAGTTTTTCCTGGAAATGTTTGTTCCATTTCCAAGAAATTCTCTAGCCTGTGTTCCACCATGACAGAAGACCCAAACCAGGCTCACTAATTGTACCCTACAACAAACAAACAATATGTCATATTCGTATTCATCTCAAGAAATCAATATTTTAATCTGCAGTTTTCCCATCGTATGGTGATATTTCATGTCCAACGAGAGCTGTAAGACAATAAACACTGTAACGACACAGCAAGTTTGGGCTGAAAATAGCCATTACCGGTAAAGTAAATTACATACCACTATAACACGTAAGTAGGAGTAATGGCTTAAAAATGCGACAGAACATCATGGTATTTTATGTTCATGTTTCCCACATAAGACAACGCTGGTGTCAGCTTCTATGATTTCAGCGTACAGATTGTCAAACATCTCAGGAGTGTCTCTAAATTTCCTCCAAGTTTTAATGCTGGTTTCATGTCCCCCGCCCCTATCATTACACAACTTGGGTAATTGTATTTCGGGGAGGTAAACGGATTAGCCAGGATTGTATCAGGTCTGACGGACAGGTTTTCTGTCCTTCTGCCTATAATGCCTATATCATCTCTTTCTACATGAACTAAAACCAACACTTTGTCCGCTGGTAACGATCGATACTTAGATACCTAGTAAAGGTAAATTCACAGAAATCCAGAAACCATTGTAGCATGATTACCGCCTAGAGATTCCAGTAATTGAAGCAATTTGAGATATGCATGTAAAGTAATAGTTAAATCTAAGGGAACATTTTCTCAACTTTCAGTCTGCGACTTTACCCACTAGTCCGATGCCCACGACTGTAATTTTATTGCCGGACTAGTGCTTATAGTAATGAACTAGTCCAATGTGACTATTGGCTTCCTGCCAAATAAAAATTGTTATTAAAATACTATATCTGCAGTGGTCAATTGCATTTTTAACACATTTTGAGTGCATTCAGACTGTTCTTTGGGAAAAATAGTAAACTAATGATGACTGAAGTGCTGAAGCAAAATGGCTGTATATCTATTTTGGAGTTGTATTTAAAAAGCCAGACTAGTAAAATTTTGAGGTTTACTAGTCAAAAGAAGCAGTGAGAAAAGTTGAAGTCACAGACTGAACTTTTTACAAAACCAGTAAATGTTGCTGTATCTCAGGATAATTTCCCATGTGGTTAAATCTCTGTGTGAGTAAGCTGCCAGTCAGCAGAGGCTGTGGTTTTAGACTTGACCGAGAAGCAATTTCAGCTAATTTGAGACTAGCTACCAATTTCTATTCAATTATCTCTGTCAGAATGGAATCAAAGTTCTGCCATTCCAGGGATATCGCCATGGCAATGACAGGTAATACAATATCTCTGATAACTGACAGTCTAATCAAGTTTAAGAATTTTCCAGTTTAAAGCCAACAAAATATACCCAATCATAAATACCTGTAAGTTCCTAAATTAACTTCAAGGCATTCTATAAGGGCCAGTGGTAAAGCCAGAAAATCAAAATCACAATTAGAGTAAAGCACATACAGTAACACTATATATGTTTGGGTAAATGAGTAACACAAACTATAAGCTTTAATTTAATTCTCAGCTCTTAGGATTCAACCAGTAAAGAGGACTCCAGCAGTTATTTGAATAATTTGCTTATTTGCATGAATTTGCATATTTCTGATTTTTTACTTCTTTATATTTGTATTCCACAAAAATAAAATCTGGAAGATTCTTCAAATAAAACAAAATTTCAAGCATTTTGACAAAAGCTTTGCCATAGGAGGATTTTTTTCAGTTTTGTAACGTGCTTTCACTGCTTTCAAAATTCTGTTCTGCTTGCTGCAGATAACCATCCACAATTTTGGTAATAATACTTTCCATCTTGATTTAAATTACCATATACTCTTAAGACAACAGTTGATTGCTTTTTCTATAAATTTCATCAGATATTTCTCTGGGGTGTCTGGACATATAATATTGTGCATGGTTAAGTGATGGAACTTGAAGGTAATGAGAGTTCAGATATAGTAATACAAGGTCACTAAAAAATTAACATCAAACGAAGACTGTAAAAACTGATTATTTTTGAAGGTCAGAGTGAAGGTCAAAGTCCCAGGTTATGAGTAATTAATGGCATTAGCTCATTCACACCCCCCCCTCTCCTGACGATACATTTAAGCCTTTCTAAATCACAATACTTGACATGTCCATTATGGAATTTTAGGGGTGAAAGAGTTAGGTCTGCAAAATGGAAAAATAATTTGTAACATTTGATAATAAGTCGTTATATATGATAATCAGGTCTATCTGAACAAATCAGCAGAACAATTTTTTATAATCCCACAACATCTTCTCTGTTATGATAGTATGATTTCTGATAAACAATAAAACTACACAAACGATGCTTCAGATGCTGATCTGTTGATTAGGTAAGCTCTTTCACCTCTAATAAGCTGTAACAAAAAGACCCAACACACCCACTCCCTCGTCCCCAACCGTCAGAAATAGCAAATAACAACAATAGCCGTCATTGTGGGGACAATAACAAACGGATGTGAGCGGATAAACTCAGGCTGCAAAAGCCGGCAGTGACTTCACATATCAATTTATTCCTAAGAAACAGGACGTGCCTTTGAAAGTAAATCTATGGTAACCGTACATTATCCTCGAGCCACCGGAAGCTGTACAGGACGTAGCTATGACAGGGTCTCTGATCTGGGCAAAACCTTGGTAGGCACCACTGGGCACATTAGCAGCCTGTCCTCCTATATATGGTAATAAAATACCACAGTTTGGGGAGACCATCTAAATTTAGAACCAAATATTCTTAATTAATGTGTTGGAGGACTATTTCTGGTCAAGTTATTTCAATAGAGTTGTCTTGCACTAAAATCTGATTGATTTCTGCTGTGGTCAGATGGTTGAACACCTTGGTAGGTAACTTTTATACTGTGGTCAGATGGTTAAACACCTTTGTAGGTAACTTTTATACTGTGGTCAGATGGCTAAACACCTTTGTAGGTAACTTTTATACTGTGGTCAGATGGTTAAACACCTTTGTAGGTAACTTTTATACTGTGGTCAGATGGTTAAACACCTTGGTAGGTAACTTTTATACTGTGGTCAGATGGTAAACACCTTGGTAGGTAACTTTTATACTGTGGTCAGATGGTTAAACCTTGGTAGGTAACTTTTATACTGTGGTCAGATGGTAAACACCTTGGTAGGTAACTTTTATACTGTGGTCAGATGGTAAACACCTTGGTAGGTAACTTTTATACTGTGGTCAGATGGTAAACACCTTGGTAGGTAACTTTTATACTGTGGTCAGATGGTTAAACACCTTGGTAGGTAACTTTTATACTGTGGTCAGATGGTTAAACACCTTGGTAGGTAACTTTTATACTGTGGTCAGATGGTAAACACCTTGGTAGGTAACTTTTATACTGTGGTCAGATGGTTAAACACCTAGCTTGGTAGGTAACTTTTATACTGTGGTCAGATGGTAAACACTAGCTTGGTAGGTAACTTTTATACTGTGGTCAGATGGTTAAACACCTTGGTAGGTAACTTTTATACTGTGGTCAGATGGTTAAACACCTTGGTAGGTAACTTTTATACTGTGGTCAGATGGTTAAACACCTTGGTAGGTAACTTTTATACTGTGGTCAGATGGTTAAACACCTTGGTAGGTAACTTTTATACTGTGGTCAGATGGTAAACACCTTGGTAGGTAACTTTTATACTGTGGTCAGATGGTAAACACCTTGGTAGGTAACTTTTATACTGTGGTCAGATGGTAAACACCTTGGTAGGTAGTGGTCAGATGGTAAACACCTTGGTAGGTTTTTTATACTGTGGTCAGATGGTAAACACCTTGGTAGGTAACTTTTATACTGTGGTCAGATGGTAAACACCTTGGTAGGTAACTTTTATACTGTGGTCAGATGGTAAACACCTTGGTAGGTAACTTTTATACTGTGGTCAGATGGTAAACACCTTGGTAGGTAACTTCACTACACTGACAAATACTGAATGACAATTAACATATTAACACTTTTCATCATCTATCTGACCTATAACAAGCCCTAATGGGTTAACAGTGAGTCTGTGACCCCACTATCTGACCTATAACAAACCCTAATGGGTCAACAGTCTGTGACCCCACTATCTGACCTATAACAAGCCCTAATGGGTCAACAGTCTGTGACCCCACTATCTGACCTATAACAAACCCTAATGGGTCAACAGTCTGTGACCCCACTATCTGACCTATAACAAGTCCTAATGGGTTAACAGTGAGTCTGTGACCCACTATCTGACCTATAACAAACCCTAATGGGTCAACAGTCTGTGACCCCACTATCTGACCTATAACAAACCCTAATGGGTTAACAGTGAGTCTGTGACCCCACTATCTGACCTATAACAAACCCTAATGGGTCAACAGTCTGTGACCCCACTATCTGACCTATAACAAGTCCTAATGGGTTAACAGTGAGTCTGTGACTCCACTATCTGACCTATAACAAGCCCTAATGGGTGAACAGTGAGTCTGTGACTCCACTATCTGACCTAAACAAGCCCTAATGGGTGAACAGTGAGTCTGTGACTCCACTATCTGACCTATAACAAGTCCTAATGGGTGAACAGTGAGTCTGTGACTCCACTATCTGACCTATAACAAGTCCTAATGGGTTAACAGTGAGTCTGTGACTCCACTATCTGACCTATAACAAGCCCTAATGGGTTAACAGTGAGTCTGTGACTCCACTATCTGACCTATAACAAACCCTAATGGGTTAACAGTGAGTCTGTGACCCCACTATCTGACCTATAACAAACCCTAATGGGTTAACAGTGAGTCTGTGACCCCACTATCTGACCTATAACAAGCCCTAATGGGTTAACAGTGAGTCTGTGACTCCACTATCTGACCTATAACAAGCCCTAATGCCCTAACGAGTGGAATGGGTTAACAGTGAGTCTGTGACTCCACTATCTGACCTATAACAAGCCCTAATGGGTTAACAGTGAGTCTGTGACCCCACTATCTGACCTATAACAAGCCCTAATGGGTTAACAGTGAGTCTGTGACTCCACTATCTGACCTATAACAAGCCCTAATGGGTTAACAGTGAGTCTGTGACCCCACTATCTGACCTATTAACAACCCTAATGGGTTAACAGTGAGTCTGTGACCCCACTATCTGACCTATAACAAGCCCTAATGGGTTAACAGTGAGTCTGTGACCCCACTATTCTGACCTATAACAAACCCTAATGGGTTAACAGTGAGTCTGTGACTCCACTATCTGACCTATAACAAGCCCTAATGGGTTAACAGTGAGTCTGTGACCCCACTATCTGACCTATAACAAGCCCTAATGGGTTAACAGTGAGTCTGTGACCCACTATCTGACCTATAACAAGCCCTAATGGGTTAACAGTGAGTCTGTGACCCCACTATCTGACCTATAACAAGCCCTAATGGGTTAACAGTGAGTCTGTGACCCCACTATCTGACCTATAACAAGCCTTTTTGGGTTAACAGTGAGCCTGTGACCCCCACTATCTGACCTATAACAAGTCCTAATGGGTTAACAGTCTGTGACCCCACTATCTGACCTATAACAAGTCCTAATGGGTTAACAGTGAGTCTGTGACCCACTATCTGACCTATAACAAGCCCTAATGGGTTAACAGTGTGTCTGAGATCCCACTATCTGACCTATAACAAGCCCTAATGGGTTAACAGTGAATCTGTGACCCCACTATCTGACCTGTAACAAGCCCTAATGGGTTAACAGTGAGTCTGTGATCCCACTATCTGACCTATAACAAGTCCTAATGGGTTAACAGTGAGTCTGTGATCCCACTATCTGACCTATAACAAGCCCTAATGGGTTAACAGTGAGTCTGTGATCCCACTGTCTGACCTATAACAAGCCCTAATGGGTTAACAGTGAGTCTGTGATCCCACTATCTGACCTATAACAAGCCCTAATGGGTTAACAGTGAGTCTGTGATCCCACTATCTGACCTATAACAAGCCCTAATGGGTTAACAGTGAGTCTGTGATCCCACTATCTGACCTATAACAAGTCCTTATGGGTTAACAGTGTGTCTGTGATCCCACTATCTGACCTATAACAAGCCCTAATGGGTTAACAGTGTGTCTGTGATCCCACTATCTGACCTATAATAAGCCCTAATGGGTTAACAGTGAATCTTTGACCCCACTATCTGACCTGTAACAAGCCCTAATGGGTTAACAGTGAGTCTGTGATCCCACTATCTGACCTATAACAAGTCCTAATGGGTTAACAGTGAGTCTGTGACCCACTATCTGACCTATAACAAGTCCTAATGGGTGAACAGTGAGTCTGTGACTCCACTATCTGACCTATAACAAGCCCTAATGGGTTAACAGTGAGTCTGTGACTCCACTATCTGACCTGTAACAAGCCCTAATGGGTTAACAGTGAGTCTGTGACTCCACTATCTGACCTATAACAAGCCCTAATGGGTTAACAGTGAGTCTGTGATCCCACTGTCTGACCTATAACAAGCCCTCATGGGTTAACAGTGTGTCTGTGATCCCACTATCTGACCTGTAACAAGCCCTAATGGGTTAACAGTGAGTCTGTGATCCCACTATCTGACCTATAACAAGCCCTAATGGGTTAACAGTGAGTCTGTGATCCCACTATCTGACTTATAACAAGTCCTAATGGGTTAACAGTGAGTCTGTGACCCACTATCTGACCTATAACAAGTCCTAATGGGTTAACAGTGTGTCTGTGATCCCACTATCTGACCTATAACAAGCCCTAATGGGTTAACAGTGAATCTGTGACCCCACTATCTGACCTGTAACAAGCCCTAATGGGTTAACAGTGAGTCTGTGACTCCACTATCTGACCTATAACAAGCCCTAATGGGTTAACAATGAATCTGTGACCCCACTATCTGACCTGTAACAAGCCCTAATGGGTTAACAGTGAGTCTGTGACTCCACTATCTGACCTATAACAAGCCCTAATGGGTGAACAGTGAGTCTGTGACTCCACTATCTGACCTATAACAAGCCCTAATCGGTTAACAGTGAGTCTGTGACTCCACTATCTGACCTATAACAAGCCCTAATGGGTTAACAGTGTGTCTGTGACCCCACTATCTGACCTATAACAAGCCCTAATGGGTTAACAGTGAGTCTGTGACCCCACTTTCTGATGTTTACCATCAAACAAGATTTAATGGCTTATTGTGACCAACTGTCAGTCCCTCAGTCCTTTAATGATTTCATTATATAACAGGTTCACAGTTACCTCCAAGTAAAACCTTTAGACAAGCCCTAATGGGGTCACCATGACCTCACTCTAAGACCTTTATCCAGGTCAGACATTTTATCAAACATGCCCTAATGGGCCCACTGTGACCCCCAAGGGAGACCTTTAACAAGATTCATTGAATCACAAAAGCTTTTTGGTACATCACAAAACTTAAACTGACCCAAAATAAGTAAATAAGTCTTCACCAAATTAGCTAGCTAGGTTTTTATCCTCTTTACAAAAAGCAAATAGTTCCATATATGCAGACATTCCAATTAAGCTTGGTTGTACATGCTATGTGGCTATGTCTCCTCCATCCAGTGCCTGCTGAGAGCAATATAGACTGCAGTAAGTGGTATAATGAAATCTGTGGATAGGAGAGAACATATTCTCCATTACATAGAGAGACAAACCTGAACACTGAAGATAATGTACCGGTCCTGTAATTTGATTGACACAGAGGATCTATGGGTTTCAAATCTGTCACCAGAGGCTAAACAAACTAATACTTCCTTTTTACAATTAATGCCACCGACACATGTAAGATATATTTTTTTTTTAAATTTAGCTTTTAAGATGACAGGTATGGTTAGTACCAGTAAATTAAGCTTGGTATTAAACTGATAGCTTTGACAACTTCTCCTGCAGTAGTACTGACAGCTACAGGTTAGAGGGTTTTTAACGTGTAATGTTACATCACAACTCTAACCCAGGAACATGCTCCATTCAATTTGTTTTCCCCGGAGGAATCTGGTATTTAATCAGACCCGGATATGACAAAATAGAGCATGAGAAGCCTCCGTCCTGCTCAATTTCTAGTTCAATTATTTTTCTAGGACATGATTATTCAACCAATCAGATCAAGGCTTTTAATTAACTTCCTAGATCTAAATAGACATGATCAGGAGTAACATTTTTAATTAATGATATGAATGATAATGTAAGTGCAGGGCAAAGAGGTAATTTTAACAATGTATACAAAATGTCATCAAATTTTCGAGGTAATCTTCCCCTTTATCAAGACATCACAGGTACAGTTCATAAATATTTTGTTTGTTGGGTTTAATGTTCTATCATATGCCAGGCTTAGAAGGTGAAGGTAAGCCTGAGTACCCGGAGAAATAACATCGACCAGCAGTCAGTACCTTTCAGTGCCTGACAACTTACCACATGGGATTTGAACTCGAAACTCAAAGGTGGAGGGTTTGTGGTAATATGTCAGGACATCTCAACCACTGCGGCCTCTAATTTTTTTTCTCACAAATTTGTTAGGGCTGAAGAAACTTTTCTGAAGATTATGTTTAAGTTTCATCTAATACAGTACACAAATACAGACACATAATTATACAGAGATGCCGAGAGAAATACAAGACGACAGAGTAAGAGAATATATCATATTAATAGTGAGTTCAATAAACCCTTCAACGAGCGTAAGATGTGTAGGCGAGATATATGTAATCATGCTACAAATTTCAGCTGTAATCTCATTTGTGCCATTTTCATACTTATTCTTACTTAGACATTATTCCAAAATGTAACAGCTAATATATTTCACTGTATATACAACATTTTCAATGGTTATACAATATTCACTGAAAATGAAACATGCTTTTGCCAATCTATTGATATACCAACTTGTGCAAAAAAAGTCAATGCATCATAATAAATATATACTTTCATTGACAGATAACGACTACTTCACATTACTACAGAGGCCTGATTTGACCTTGAAATATAACATGAAAAGTTTTATTTAACCTTGACCCTGCACAAATTTTAATGAAGGATGTAATGATAAATAATCCAAAGGATAAAACAATCTGGTTAAAAATTAAATCCAACATGTTGTTTAACAGTTGATTGAGTAAATAAGATTAACATACTATATTTGACCTAATTAACCCCAAGGGCGCTTAAAAATTGATTAAAGAAAGGCTTTATAGAACTCTGTTTACACAAATTTGTCACTAGAATTATGATTAAAACATGTATTATATTATTGATTGGGAGCATCAGTTTTCAAATATTGATTCAAAATATTTGAACATCCTCCCAGCAGATGCTATCACCATAGTAACATAGCTGAGTTTTGATTGGATAGTTGTTTGGGTGTATAAAACATGACAAAACTCACCACTATAGTGTACGGTGCTTTCTTAACATCTGTATCAGATATTTCCTCTCCAGCCACATTTTCTGGACTAGATGGGGTTGTGTCCACAAATATCTCATCAGAAACACGAAACCTGAAACATGTAAATCTTGATAATACAACAAGAAACCCATTGCTGAGCATAATCTCAACTTGCCGCCATACTGAAAATGGTTGGAAAATATTGAGGTTATAAATCCAAGTTACAAATAAAGTAAGTGTTGACACTACTAAAATCTTGTTTTTCCGGAAATATTCACAATAGCAGACCAACATGCTTATCAACAATTTTCTAGTTAATTTTTGTTCATTTCCATTGCACTTGTTCTAATTTTTACAACAATATTAAGTTGCTTGCATTTTAAACTTTTAAGTCAATGTATTGGTTTATTTCAATGAAGAACATTTTCACACATATCCAGGAAGCTAATAAAATATCGTTCTACATCCCTCATGAAAAATAAAGCAAACAATATTGACAAATTTCATGTCATTGTTAACATAAGGTACACAAATGCAACAAATAGCTAAATAGGATTTGCTTTTTGCCCCTTTTATGAGCAATACTGTTCAGACAAGATCAGGTATCTACAAAGATAAACACACTACTATAAGAACAATTTGAGCAGATCTAGACAAAGTAATGAGTTCGAGTTCAGTCTACAAGACATAGTCTTATTAATCTCAAGTTAATTACAGACAATAGGATACCAGCTACATAAAATGGTAGCTAGTATACAGTCGAACCTGAGGAAGTCGAGACATTGTAACTCCTAACATTGTCTCCAATTTGGAGTATTTTGTTGATCATAGCTAAAATGCTCCCTACATGCTCAGATAAATCAAATTTTTACCACGGGTTATCAACTGTTACAGTGACAGGGTTTGACTGTTTTTCAAATAAAAAAATAACTGTATAATGTAAAATATTCTTGGGTACCTGTATTATATGTTTTGAAATATTTGTGGTTTGTAAATCAAATAGTGATTTCAAGAATGCATAAATATAGCTTTTGTTGTTTTTATATTCATGGTTTTACAGCAACTACTAAAACAACAATAGTTTCTACTTAACAAATATTTCATGTTATGCATTACGGTAAAATCAACTTGTGAATGAATAATAAATGAGAAATGTATCCCTTGCCGTTATTGTTCTATTATCATATTAAATCAATTTGGTCGATTGATACGATCACTGATTGAGAAGACATAAATCAAACATGTACAAGAAAACACAGTTATAACAAACCTCTCAAGTCCAATGAAATCGCTTCGTTATATACATAGTTTGTTTTATATGTACACATCATAGAAATTTTATTGGAACCGTAGCGGGGAATATAAACTACTACATAATACCCACAAATCTGTTGTAAGTGTGTTGATTATAAACATTTTTTACTCTACTATTATAATTCATAAAACACCAGCAACCAACACCTATACTCCCATAAAATATTTATTACAGTACAGTTAGAGAGTTACACAGGTCATCTAAGGTGAAGTTGCATCTCTTGGTGTTAATAGTATTCAAATTCAGCATAATGAGCTCTCAGCATCAGCTGCTTCAGAGCATACAACACAGAGCTTGTGAATTAGCTAATATATATATACCTATCATTTAGTCAATGGGCTCTTTACTGTGTGATAATTGACCTCATTATCTAATAGCTATAAACATCATTAGCTCAGGTCCCTTGGCAGTGGGTCATGAAAATGGGGAGGGTTAATTAGGTAAAGGGAGGGGGTATTCATAACTACCTTATTGGAATAGATGAAAGTGGGTAAAGTATAAAGTAGAAGGGGTGTGGTTGGGGTAGAAGGAAGAGGGGTATAAGAGAGGGGTAAATTGGAGTAGACGGAAGGTGTATAAGGGAGGGGTAAATTGGAGTAGATTGAAGGGGTATAAGGGAGGGTAAATTCGGGTAGATGGAAGGGGTATAAGGAAGGGGTAAATTGGAGTAGATGGAAGGGGTATAAGGGAGGGGTAAATTGGAGTAGATGGAAGGGGTATAAGGGAGGGGTAAATTGGGGTAGATGGAAGGAGGGTATAAGGAATGGTAAATTCGGGTAGATGGAAGGGGTATAAGGGAGGGTAAATTGGGGTAGATGGAAGGGGTATAAGGAAGGGGTAAATTGGAGTAGATGGAAGGGGGTATAAGGGAGGGGTAAATTGGGGTAGATGGAAGGAGGATATAAGGGAGGGTAAATTGGGGTAGATGGAAGGGGGGTATAAGGGAGGGTAAATTGGGGTAGATGGAAGGGGTATAAGGGAGGGGTAAATTGGAGTAGATGGAAGGAGGGTATAAGGGAGGGGTAAATTGGAGTAGATGGAAGGGGGTATAAGGGAGAGGTAAATTGGGGTAAATGGAAGGGGGGTATAAGGGAGAGGTAAATTGGGGTAAATGGAAGGGGGGTATAAGGGAGGGGTAAATTGGAGTAGATGGAAGGGGTATAAGGGAGGGGTAAATTGGAGTAGATGGAAGGGGTATAAGGGAGGGGTAAATTGGAGTAGATGGAAGGGGGTATAAGGGAGGAATAAATTGGGGTAGATGGAAGGGGTATAAGGGAGGGTAAATTGGAGTAGATGGAAGGGGTATAAGGGAGGGGTAAAATGGGGTAGATGGAAGGAGGATATAAGGAAGGGTAAATTGAGGTTGATGGAAGGGGTGTAAGGGAAGGGTAAATTGGGGTAGATGGAAGGGGTATAAGGGAGGGGTAAATTGGAGTAGATGAAAGGGGTAAGAGGGAGGGGTAAATTGGGGTAGATGGAAGGGGGGGTATAAAGGAGGGTACATTGGAATAGATGGAAGGGGGTTTAAGGGTGGAAAAAATTGGGGTAGATGGAAGGTGGGTATAAGGGAGGGTAAATTGGGGTAGATTGATGGGGTATAAGGGAGGGGTAAATTGGAGTAGATGGAAGGGGGGTATAAGGGAGGGTAATTTGGGGTAGATGAAAGGGGTATAAGGGAGGGGTAAATTGCGGTAGATGGAAGATGTAAAAGAGAGGGGTAAATTGGAGTAGATGGAAAGGGTATAAGGGAGGGGTAAATTGGAGTAGATGAAAGGGGTAAGAGGGAGGGGTAAATTGGGGTAGATGGAAGGGGGGTATAAAGGAGGGTACATTGGAGTAGATGGAAGGGGGTTTAAGGGAGGAAAAAATTGGGGTAGATGGAAGGTGGGTATAAGGGAGGGTAAATTGGGGTAGATTGATGGGGTATAAGGGAGGGGTAAATTGGAGTAGATGGAAGGGGGGTATAAGGGAGGGTAAATTGGGGTAGATGAAAGGGGTATAAGGGAGGGGTAAATTGCGGTAGATGGAAGATGTAAAAGAGAGGGGTAAATTGGAGTAGATGGAAAGGGTATAAGGGAGGGGTAAATTGGGGTAAATGGAAGAGGTATAAGGAAAAGGGGTAAATTGGGAAAAATGGAAGGGGTATAAGGAAAAGGGGTAAATTGGGGAAAATGGAAGGGGTATAAGGAAATGGGGTAAATTGGGGTAAATGGAAGGGGTATAAGGAAAAGGGGTAAATTGGAGTAGATGGAAATGGTAGATAACAATCTTGCTAATTTTATTTAGATTTGGTAGATGGGAAGAGTATAATAGAAGGAGTATTAGAGAGGAGATGAATTGAAAGGATAGAAGGTAGAGAAGGAAGCGATAGGTGATGGATGAATAAGGGAAGAGGGTGGAATCAGAGGGAGGGAAAGGAGAAGCTGGGGAAAAGAATAAGAGGGGTATATTGAAGGAAGTAGGACACAAGAAAAAGGATAGAGATGAAAAGGGGTAGATGGGAGGATAGGGAAACAGGTATTGGAAAAAGATGACGAATGTAAGAAGGTAAACAGAACAGGGAAGACGGTGAGCTACAGGGAGGGGGCAGGGGGGGGGCACAGGGAAGTAGAGAGTGGATGTGAGAAGGTAAACAAAATGGGTAGATGGGAGGGGTCGAGGGAAGGGGGAGGGGGCAAAGGGAAGTAGAGGTTAGATGTGAGAAGGTAAACAAAAGGGGTAGATGGGAGGGGTCGAGGGAAGGGGGGGCAAAGGGAAGTAGAGAGTGGATGGGAGAAGGTAAACAAAAGGGGTAGATAGGAGGGGTCGAGGGAAGGGGAGGGGGGCAAAGGGAAGTAGAGGGTAGATGTGAGAAGGTAAACAAAAGGGATAGATATGAGGGGTCGAGGGAAGGGGGAGGGGAGGCCAAAGGGAAGTAGAGGGTAGATGGGAGAAGGTTAACAAAAGGGATATATGGGAGGGGTCGAGGGAAGGGAGTAGCAGGGAGAGATGTATATAGGAGGGAATGGTAGATGATTGATAGACAGAAGAGGTACATAAGGTTAAGTCACTTGTAATTACAACGAGGTGTGGTAACACACACCATCAAAAAACACATAAAGCTTTTACAGTGTTACTTTGTAAAGCTGTAGTGCATACTGAACTCGGTCAAGTACCTAAAGGTATGTAGAAGTGGCACAGAGGTATTTACCAAAATTCCCATACTCTTGGGTGGGGTTAACAATCATAGTAAAACAACATGTATACTTAAAGTGTAATTGAAAGTTAATTATCATCTACATATTGAACATTCTGTCTTTGTATATTTAATTTTTTCCATCTTCAAACAATTGATGTAATGGAAAAATTCACCTGTTGTTGAAAGAGACTGGAGGAAAACTCCTACATCGAAAAGAATACAAAGGTTATTTCAAAAGAAGTTAAATCAGAGGGAAAATAACATTTATATTATTTACATTTATTACTAAAAATAGCATTTGTGTCTATAAATACAGAGTTCTGCTGAATCCAATATATTGATAAAAACATCATAAGCTGTATAATGGAACTTCTTAATGTTTTAGATAAATATTTAAGAGGCCATATTACAAGTAATTTAGACGGAATGGCAGCAAGAGGAAATACCTGGAGCATACAATTACATCTATTTCTGATCTTGTACTCAACACATAAAATTCTTGACATTCAAATTTATGTTCGTTTCAAAAACAAGCAGTATCCCTAGGTAAAATTTTCTCATCAAACTATGGGGTAAAATGTAAATTCCACCGTGGTGACATTTAAAAGTACTAGAGCTCTTCAAACCTAATTATATCTATCAACATTTGTAACATTGCCACCATAGAGCCTGAAGCTGACAATGATTTGCTATCCCCAACCTCTTAGGAAGTCTGGCCTGTATGAGGTGGCGAGTGACAGACACAGAAACTTCTCTAATAGATTTACCATTCTCTAGGTATATTTATGGGCTCCACAGCTGTCTCCATTATTAGACGTCATTTATAGACATATATAAGTCACCAGCTTTTACCATAACTGTGGGGATACGCTTGCAGGATTTGAAGCAATTTAATTCCAGGAATTTTATTGCTGCCATTTAATTTCACCCATTTCCTTCAATCCAACTGCTGAGGTATATTACTGCTGTGTTACAATAGAACAGTCTAGCTCGCATTTCCTTTGCCTCTCCTTATTTCATAGTCTATGGTTATGATTGATGTATCTCATATGAAGTCTATGTACCATATTTGTCCTTTAATATATATGGACCTGAAATGCAGTTATTTTTTATAGACTTTTTACTTTTGAAGAATTTACTCCTTTTCATCATATTCTTTTTCATCAGTTTTATGAATACATAGATAAATACATATATTCCCAGAGATTTTATTTGAATAACCGGAGGTCATGTAAAAATTGATGCAAATACACAGAGTTGAAGAAGGAAAAAATCAGGACATGACAATTTGATGCCAATAAACAAATTATTTGAATAACCTTTATGTGAATAGCTGGAGCCTCTGTATTGAAATAGACTCACTCACTGTCATTCACTGTGAACCATCACTCTCATTGGTATAATAACAAGAGGCCCAGAGGGTCTGTATCGCTCAACTCATTAATTCAGTAGACATCACAAAGTCTCCAGCTAACAATTTGTACATTTGAATCTCAGCCTAAGGGACGCTAGTAGTTAAATAGCAATGATCTCCCTATCATAAAGATTACATAACAATAGATATTGGTGGCTTTGTTCTTGGGCATCATAAACATACTACATGATCTATTAAACTTAAGAAGAGAACTGATGTTTCATCATATAAGTGTACAAAAAAAATCAATAGCTAGGTTTATTCAAAAGCATCAATCACCATATATGCAAGAGATGTGTTTTAAAACAAAGAATATGTCTCCCCATTTTACTTTTTGATAATGATGAATCAATGTCTTAACAAAAATAATCATTTTGACCTCAGATCTTAAGTAATGCACTATCAACTTAATGATTCATGGTCTAGTTTTACAAACATTCTTTAACTTTAAGGAAATCCTTTACTTACAATATTCCTTTGAAAATCATTACAGATCTTAAGTAAGGCTCCTTAACTTAAGATTCTTTAACTTCTGCAACGCTTTTCTAAGGGAAATTTTAAGTTAAGGAAATCCTTAAAGTTAAGGAATGTTCATGAAACTGAACCCAGGTGTAATTCATGATTTAGAATAATAGATATATACATGAAATGATGTGCTTAGCATAATGACCAAACAAACTTTGAAATTTCCGTTTTTATTTAAACCCCATCCCCATCCCCTTAACTAAAATTATTTACTGGTCTATTTGGTGCAATATCTTGATTTATCAATATCCTCCACATTTAAAATTTAACAAAAAAATGTTATTTTGTCAGGTGCACTTGCTAGCAGGTTGTTTTTGAGAAACTAAAATTTGAAAAATGTTGTGATGAGAAAAGGCCATTGATCTGAGGTGACCCAGTGTAATAACAGTGTATGTTGACTATAGCCATGTGTATTTGATGTGGAAGATAAGTAGTAATTTATCACTATCAGTATCTAGAGATGAGTTTGGCATGTTTTGTACACAGTGTAGCCTAGTATAACAAACAAACCTGATGCCTACCAGACTTAGTATGACCTTGGTTGTATGACCTTGGTTGTGTGACCTTGGCTCCCCACTATTCCCCATCTCTACTGTTTGTCAGCTCTCTAAAGAATGTTGACCTTTTTATATAATATTACCATTTAATCATTACATTGCTTTTTGTTTACAGCACAGGCTTCTTACTCACAAGTAAAAATAATTTGGTTGGTTTTAGTTTTATTAGTTTATTGTCCTATAAACAGCCATGGTCATTTCAGAACGCACCAGTTTTGGTAGTGGAGCTAAGCTGGAGTACATGGAGAAAAATCACAAACTACAGTCAGCAACTGCCCAACATGGGATTCTAACTCGCAATCCAGAGGTGGAGGGCTTGTGGTAATATGTCCGTATATCTTAACCACTTGGCCACCGCTGCACCTATTTTGATATGATAATATTAGAGAGACCAATTTATTTTACTTTGAATTGATAAATTGGTCTCTCTTGTAAATAGATTATGTGTATACATGTACACAGTAAACTGTCAGTTTGGTAAAGCCTAAATTACACACAGCGAATTTTTAAGACTTAATATATATAGTGATAATTATATTTTAGAACATTTATGTTTCACTGAAATATGACCGATTTATACTGGTATGTGATAATAATAATGTAGAAAATTAATTATCATATAACAATTTAAGCCAAATATTTTGGAATGAGGTCCTGAACAGAAATTGAACAAATAAATATTTGAAATTTTCAAATTGGAAAAAAAACACCCTTACAGTAAGCATTTCATCAGATTTAGGGAAATAATACCAAGGTTGAAAAATATATAGTATTTTTAAACAGTTTTTGAACTATAATTTAATATTTCAATCAATGTTCAGTTTCCTACCATACTTTTGAGTTTTATCATTTTCATAAACCTTAATTGGAAAAATCCTTAATTGGAAAATGCTGACTAAAACTGGGGAATTACAGCAGTTAATTTCACTGTGAATTTCAATTTCGAATGAAACCTTGTTACCTAAATGAACTCAATATAAACATCCCTAGTCACAATGAATCTATCAGGAATCACCCAATCTGTATTGATTAAACAAATGTCAATCAAAGTCACAGAAATAGATCTCTATTGTCAATTCTAATGTTTCAAATAGAAGAAGCAGGTTCAAATGGAATCAACTTTGATGTTGCTACAGCTGTGAGTGATATACGTCCATGATAAAACATCTGTATATGATATATTGGCCAATAAATTGTTTGACGTTTTACAGATGCCTGGATACTTCACATGAAGGCTGCCAGTTTTATATCTGAAATTGACAAAGATCTGACAAGTTGGCTTCAAGAACTGACCTTACACTAGCTTATAGACAAGACTGATATGAAAACCGTACAAAGATCAATATCTCAGTATCAGTAACTGCTGCTTAACAGGTCTCCTTTACATACACTTGTTATGTCCACGGCAAGGAATTATGGAGGGGGTGGGGCATAATAATGTTACCAATGTTATGTCCACGGCAATGAATTATGGAGGGGTGGGGCAATGTTCAGTGTTAACAATGTTATGTCCACGGCAAGGAATTATGGAGGGGGTGGGGCAATGTATAGTGTTACCAATGTTATGTCCAAGGAATGGAATTATAGAGGGGATGGGTTAATGTATAGTGTTACCAATGTTATGTCCACGGCAATGAATTATGGAGGGGGTGGGGCATAATAATGTTACCAATGTTATGTCCACGGCAATGAATTATGGAGGGGTGGGGCAATGTACAGTGTTAACAATGTTATGTCCACGGCAAGGAATTATGGAGGGGGTGGGGCAATGTATAGTGTTACCAATGTTATGTCCACGGCAAGGAATTATATGGAGGGGGTGGGGCATAATAATGTTACCAATGTTATGTCCACGGCAAGGAATTATGGAGGGGGTGGGGCAATGTATAGTGTTACCAATGTTATGTCCACGGCAAGGAATTATGGAGGGGGTGGGGCAATGTTCAGTGTTAACAATGTTATGTCCACGGCAATGAATTATGGAGGGGGTGGGGCAATGTATAGTGTTACCAATGTTATGTCCACGGCAAGGAATTATGGAGGGGGTGGGGCAATGTTCAGTGTTAACAATGTTATGTCCACAGCAAGGAATTATGGAGGGGGTGGGGCAATGTTCAGTGTTAACAATGTTATGTCCACGGCAATGAATTATGGAGGGGGTGGGGCAATGTTCAGTGTTAACAATGTTATGTCCACGGCAAGGAATTATGGAGGGGGTGGGGCAATGTACAGTGTTAACAATGTTATGTCCACGGCAAGGAATTATGGAGGGGGTGGGGCAATGTATAGTGTTACCAATGTTATGTCCACGGCAATGAATTAGGAGGGGGTGGGGCAATGTTCAGTGTTAACAATGTTATGTCCACGGCAAGGAATTATGGAGGGGGTGGGGCAATGTATAGTGTTACCAATGTTATGTCCACGGCAATGAATTATGGAGGGGGTGGGGCAATGTATAGTGTTACCAATGTTATGTCCACGGCAATGAATTATGGAGGGGGTGGGGCAATGTATAGTGTTACCAATGTTATGTCCACGGCAATGAATTATGGAGGGGGTGGGGCAATGTATAGTGTTACCAATGTTATGTCCACGGCAATGAATTATGGAGGGGGTGGGGCAATGTACAGTGTTAACAATGTTATGTCCACGGCAAGGAATTATGGAGGGGGTGGGGCAATGTATAGTGTTACCAATGTTATGTCCACGGCAAGGAATTATATGGAGGGGGTGGGGCAATGTATAGTGTTACCAATGTTATGTCCACGGCAAGGAATTATATGGAGGGGGTGGGGCATAATAGTGTTACCAATGTTATGTCCATGGCATGGAATTATGGAGGGGGTGGGTTAATGTATAGTGTTACCAATGTTATGTCCAAGGAATGGAATTATGGAGGGGGTGGGTTAATGTATAGTGTTACCAATGTTATTTCCAAGGAATGGAATTATAGAGGGGGTGGGTTAATGTATAGTGTTACCAATGTTATGTCCAAGGAATTGAATTATAAAGGGGATGGGTTAATGTATAGTGTTACCAATGTTATGTCCAAGGAATGGAATTATAGAGAGGGTGGGTTAATGTATAGTGTTACCAATGTCATGTCCAAGGAATGGAATTACAGAGGGGGTGAGTTAATGTATAGTGTTACCAATGTTATGTCCAAGGAATTGAATTATAAAGGGGATGGGTTAATGTATAGTGGTACCAATGTCATGTCCAAGGAATGGAATTATGGAGGGAGTGGGTTAATGTATAGTGTTACCAATGTTATGTCCAAGGAATGGAATTATAGAGGGGGTGGGTTAATGTATAGTGGTACCAATGTCATGTCCAAGGAATGGAATTATAGAGGGGGTGGGTTAATGTATAGTGGTACCAATGTCATGTCCAAGGAATGGAATTATAGAGGGGGTGAGTTAATGTATAGTGTTACCAATGTTATGTCCAAGGAATGGAATTACAGAGGGGGTGAGTTAATGTATAGTGTTACCAATGTTATGTCCAAGGAATTGAATTATAAAGGGGATGGGTTAATGTATAGTGGTACCAATGTCATGTCCAAGGAATGGAATTATAGAGGGGGTGGGTTAATGTATAGTGGTACCAATGTCATGTCCAAGGAATGGAATTATAGAGGGGGTGAGTTAATGTATAGTGTTACCAATGTTATGTCCAAGGAATGGAATTACAGAGGGGGTGAGTTAATGTATAGTGTTACCAATGTTATGTCCAAGGAATGGAATTATGGAGGGGATGGGTTAATGTATAGTGGTACCAATGTCATGTCCAAGGAATGGAATTATGGAGGGAGTGGGTTAATGTATAGTGTTACCAATGTTATGTCCAAGGAATTGAATTATAGAGGGGGTGGGTTAATGTATAGTGTTACCAATGTCATGTCCAAGGAATGGAATTATAGAGAGGGTGGGTTAATGTATAGTGTTACCAATGTCATGTCCAAGGAATGGAATTATAGAGGGGGTGAGTTAATGTATAGTGTTACCAATGTTATGTCCAAGGAATGGAATTACAGAGGGGGTGAGTTAATGTATAGTGTTACCAATGTTATGTCCAAGGAATTGAATTATAAAGGGGATGGGTTAATGTATAGTGGTACCAATGTCATGTCCAAGGAATGGAATTATAGAGAGGGTGGTTAATGTATAGTGTTACCAATGTTATGTCCAAGGAATGGAATTATGGAGGGAGTGGGTTAATGTATAGTGTTACCAATGTCATGTCCAAGGAATGGAATTATGGAGGGGGTGGGTTAATGTATAGTGTTACCAATGTTATGTCCAAGGAATGGAATTATGGAGGGGGTGGGTTAATGTATAGTGGTACCAATGTCATGTCCAAGGAATGGAATTATGGAGGGGGTGGGTTAATGTATAGTGTTACCAATGTTATGTCCACAGCATGGAATTATGGAGGGGGTGGGTTAATGTATAGTGTTACCAATGTTATGTCCAAGGAATGGAATTATGGAGGGGGTGGGTTAATGTATAGTGTTACCAATGTTATGTCCATGGCATGGAATTATGGAGGGGGTGGGTTAATGTATAGTGGTACCAATGTCATGTCCAAGGAATGGAATTATGGAGGGGGTGGGTTAATGTATAGTGTTACCAATGTTATTTCCAAGGAATGGAATTATAGAGAGGGTGGGTTAATGTATAGTGTTACCAATGTTATGTCCAAGGAATGGAATTACAGAGGGGGTGGGTTAATGTATAGTGTTACCAATGTTATGTCCAAGGAATGGAATTATAGAGGGGGTGGGTTAATGTATAGTGTTACCAATGTTATGTCCAAGGAATGGAATTATGGAGGGGGTGGGTTAATGTATAGTGTTACCAATGTTATGTCCAAGGAATGGAATTACAGAGGGGGTGGGTTAATGTATAGTGTTACCAATGTTATGTCCAAGGAATGGAATTATAGAGGGGGTGGGTTAATGTATAGTGTTACCAATGTTATGTCCAAGGAATGGAATTATGGAGGGGGTGGGTTAATGTATAGTGTTACCAATGTCATGTCCAAGGAATGGAATTATGGAGGGGGTGGGTTAATGTATAGTGTTACCAATGTTATGTCCAAGGAATGGAATTATGGAGGGGGTGGGTTAATGTATAGTGTTACCAATGTTATGTCCAAGGAATGGAATTATGGAGGGGGTGGGTTAATGTATAGTGTTACCAATGTTATGTCCAAGGAATGGAATTATGGAGGGGGTGGGTTAATGTATAGTGTTACCAATGTCATGTCCAAGGAATGGAATTATGGAGGGGGTGGGTTAATGTATAGTGTTACCAATGTTATGTCCAAGGAATGGAATTATGGAGGGGGCGGGTTAATGTATAGTGTTACCAATGTTATGTCCAAGGAATGGAATTATGGAGGGAGTGGGTTAATGTATAGTGTTACCAATGTTATGTCCAAGGAATGGAATTATGGAGGGGGTGGGTTAATGTATAGTGTTACCAATGTTATGTCCACGGCATGGAATTATGGAGGGAGTGGGTTAATGTATAGTGTTACCAATGTTATGTCCAAGGAATGGAATTATGGAGGGGGTGGGTTAATGTATAGTGGTACCAATGTCATATCCAAGGAATGGAATTATGGAGGGGGTGGGTTAATGTATAGTGTTACCAATGTTATGTCCAAGGAATGGAATTATGGAGGGAGTGGGTTAATGTATAGTGTTACCAATGTTATGTCCAAGGAATGGAATTATGGAGGGGGTGGGTTAATGTATAGTGTTACCAATGTTATGTCCACAGCATGGAATTATGGAGGGAGTGGGTTAATGTATAGTGTTACCAATGTTTTGTCCATGGCAAGGAATTATGGAGGGGGTGGGTTAATGTATAGTGTTACCAATGTTTTGTCCACGGCAAGGAATTATGGAGGGGGTGGGGCAATGTATAGTGTTACCAATGTCCTTCAAATCTTCTCTCTCCTTTCAATTTCATATGCACAAGGAGACATTTTATTGTCTTACAGACTTAATTTGGACTGGACATCACATTTTAAGTTTTTTATAAGAATTTCTCATTTGATTTCAAACATTGATTATCTATCACTGCTTTGAGCCTTACCTTGTGATTGAAGATATACTGAAGATACTGATATGCTGAAGATATAGCTATATACTAATACATGTTGTATACAGAAGATATACTGATTTACTGAAGATATACTGAAAATATACTGATATACTGAAGATATACTGATATACTGAAGAAGTTCTTTGATATTTAAGATATTTGTCCAATGGGTATTACACACCCAAATTTTATCTAACTATAATTGAACCATCCTGAAATTATCACCTCTCACCAAAGTACTTCACATTCCTGGATAATTAGATGACCTAATATTCTATATTATCATGTCGTACTGGTCAAAAATCTCTTTTGTTTCTACTTAACCTTCGTTTTCAGTTATTTTGTCGCTATCACCAATTATAAAACTGAAACTAATATATCATATGAAGTAAATACAAAGGAGTTTCACTTTTCTCTTCCATCGGATTAAAACCTAGCTGTTTTCCCTTGAAACTAATTTTCAAAGCATCCTAAACACTAATTACAGCAAATATAGAATTGAGTCAGTGACGAAATAAACAGTAGCTTGTGCTAATGAACTGGAGATTTTGGTAGAAGAAGCAGTCTAATAGCAGCATGCATGAAAATGTTAACCTGAATTAATCACTACATTGTTGTTCAATGAAAGCTGTCTTTAAATAATATCCATGAAACAAAGAAAGATTTTAGGTTTTGGTTTGATTGTATTAAGTTTTAATGTCCTATTAACAGCCAGGGACATTTAACAATGTACCATGTTAAGATAGTGAAGGAAAGCCAGAGCACCTGGAGAAAAACCACCAACCTATGGTCAGTACCTTACAACTGCACCACATGGGATTCAAACTTGACCTCGAGTTGGAGGGCTTATGGTAATATGTCGGGACATCTTATACACTCCATCACTGTAGCCCCAAAGAAAGAGTGGTTTTCATATCTGTCAAGTAGTTTTTATACACCAGTCAAATGGTAGTGAGATTGACCATTTTGGACCACAAAAAGTGGTCTTATTAAACAAGTGGTATTCTTTAATGGAACTTTAGTGGAATGGAATACTTTAAAACAACAGCAATATGTGTGGCCTGGCTTATAGTCAAGGTCATTCATTTGAACAATTCAGAATAGCACATTATTACAAAACAGATTGTGACAGGGCTTTAATTTAAAGAAAACCTTTGATAGCCCTTTATCCTTGCATGTCCAAGTTTGAATTTCTTGATCTATTAATCATCGAGATGTCATTTAAGCCTTTTTGACACTTGTGACATTGAATGAAGATCAAGGCATTAATTCCAACATAGTTTTCTTGTCTGGTCTCTAGGCATCATAGTTATTGCGAAAAAAAAAAAAAAAAATGTAGAAAAGGTAAATTTTGTAAGACATATGATGGACGACTTATTATGCTACATAAAAACCGATTCCAAATAACACCTCCATGACATAACACTATTATTGATTGCATTCCTGTATATATACCTGTGTTCAGACAAAAGGAATCTTAGCTTACAAGGACTAATAAAATGCTAGGGCTGTTCTACGAATAGGAATATCTGTCTGCACGTAAGAGTTTTGCCCAACATTGTGTACATCGATCATCTGAATATCTTATGACAGATCTACAAACTTGACCTTCATATCTCCTGAGATTAAATTCTGACCTCTGTACCTCCTATAAGTAACACAACATACTGACCTCTGTGTCCTTGATTGACCTACGTGACCTCTTTTTCACATGACCTGACCCACAAATTTCATTTCCACTCGATATGATGTTCTGACTTCTTTATATTCTAACAAGACCATCTGACCTAAATATCTCCCAAAATGACCTAGGCTACATACCTCTGCATTTTTGTATGACTTGAACGAAGGACCCCTAACATGACCTACTGACCTCTGTATATTCCATGACCTACCTGACCTCTATATTTTCTGCCATGACCTTGACTGCATACATTTTGTGACCTTCCTGACCTATATATATCCTCCATGACCCTTTAACCTCTGTATCTTTTCTATGTATCCTGCCATTACCTATTGACCCCTTTTTTCTTTGTGACCTACCTGATCTATAAATCTCCTCCATGACCTTTCAACCTCTGTATCTTTTCTATGTATCCGACCATGACCTATTGACCCCCATATCCTTTGTTTGTGATCTACCTGACCTCTATATCTCCTGGTATGATTTTCTGAACTCAGTATATTTTGTGATTTACCTTACCTCTATATCTCCTGCCCTGACCTATTGACCCCCATATCCTTTGTGATCTACCTGACCTCTACATCTCCTGGTATGATTTTCTGAACTCAGTATATTTTGTGATTTACCTTACCTCTATATCTCCTGCCCTGACCTATTGACCTCCATATCCTTTGTGATCTATCTGACCTCTATATCTCCTGCCCTGACCTATTGACCTCCATATCCATTGTGACCTACCTGACCTCCTCCCCAATGTCCATATATAGATCATGTTTCTCCTCCTCCATCTGGTACTCCCAAGCCCACAGCTGTTCCTTGTCCACACTGGACACCAGTTAAGGAATCTTTCACAGACATTCATTTAACCAACAGGGCCCAGTTTCATGAACATTCTTTAACTTAATTTTCTCACAGAAAAGCATTACAAAAGTTAGAGAAAAATCTTAAGTTAAGGAGTCTTCCTCAAAATCTGTAATGCTTTTCTACTGAGAATTTTAAGTTAAGAGATGTTCATGAAACTGGGCCCTGATACACCATTCTCATTATTTCATAGAGCATTTACTAAAATTAAGACATTCATTTTCCTCAGATATCTCTCTCTGACCAAGTTTCCATGTGGAGGTCTGGTACAACAATATATACATGTACCAGGAATTATTATAATTCATAAAATATCATTATACATGGGATATTCAGATATGAAAAGCAGGATATTGTAATAACATTGGAACAAATCAAGGTGATTAACTGATTATTGTGAAGTGAAATGTATGATTCATGTTATGAGTTATACTTTAAAACATAAAATCTGATAAAGGCTGTACATATAAATCAATGATGTGATTATATATCAGCTGATTTATCTTTAATATGGATAGGTATTAAATATCATACACATTTTTCACTTCTGCATGGTAAGCTTCCTATCATAAAAATATTGGTAGAAATAATCAAATCTTGTCAACTACAAAAAGATCAATAAAATGATGATTTTTTTCTGTAACATTATACCACAGTCATGTAAATAAAGGCCATTAACTCTTGTAATCAAGGATACAATCGAGACGGATGTTGTAAGGATTCTGCTGGGATTGTGATGTCATCAAAGAACCCCATGGTCACTGCAAAGGACAACAACATAGCTTTAATGGTCACAAGACTTCACGTCAATACAATATACCTCAACCAAAATCAGCATCTTACCACAATTACCATGTGCTTGTAAGTAATGCAGCTGTGTAATCACTTGCTTTGTATATGAAATGAATACAGTACTTGTATAATTTTCTTTGCTTGTATATCTAACATGAAAACTATCATTATTGGCAAGACGATCAACTTATACAGCACTCAAATTATCTCCAAAACATGTTTGACTGTTCCACCATAAGATGAATACAATTGTGAAATAATCAATAATTGATATTTGATTTCTATAATTTCTTACCTTGAACACTTTCTTTTGAGCAACTTTTTATTTTACCAATGAGGATCTCATCAACAAAAGGTCGAAATACCACAAAGTGGAAATGTACTGTAAAATAAATAAAGAAGTAAGACTCAGTTTTGGTGACAGGGGAGGCAACTATTACTATTTTCCTACTAATCGGTCAGAATTGTGCATATCAAATGGGTTACATTCATTGCTTTCTGTAGCATACAGTATACATAAAAATCAATTTCAGCATCAATGTTTGAGATGGTAGTTACATTAAAATATTAAAAGATAAATCTAATTAATTTATTTACCTACATTTTTAAATACAATTTCTCCCATGAAATTAAATTATGTGTATCTTAATTGATAAATTAATAAGACAGTTCTCAATACATTTCTTTTTGCCCAAATGTTCAGTTACATATGGAGTATGTAAAACAATACAATTATGTATCTTACCCACAGTATGTGAGGCCCCATCTCCGGGGAAAATGAAGCTTTCATCCAGTTTAATGATGTCCCAGAGGGCAACACATAATCCAACATTGTGTACAACCTATAGAAACAATAATCAGGGAAAATTTAGTTTGAGGATTTACCAGTATGTAGAGATAATGGAAGGTGTACATATCATATGTATATTAAAGAATCATTTCTGTTTCAATACTATCATTTCAATTTATTTAAAAAAATACTTTTGATGTTGTGGTTTATTCGGGATTACCTATCATTCATCCATTAATCATTTGTTAAAGATTAAGTAAGACATTTACTGGAAAATGATTCCTCATCTTATAACTAGAATGCTTCCATGTTTATATGCTAGCTTTAAAGACTGCAACTCCGAAAGTTTACACATCAAAGCACATAATTTCCAGTGCTCATTTGTATACTCAAAGTTATTTTAGTATCTTTAATGTATATTGTTGAGATTAATAAATCAAGATCCAATAATGGTTGTTATGTACCAATGTCTGCAATCACTATACCATCTACACTAACCTTGTTAGCAAACTTTTTGTTGAGGGTTTCTACTACTGCATCATTAAAGTTAATGTGGAACAACCAGGGAGGGATCCTCACAGTATCCTTCATCTCCACCAACACAAACATCCTGTTCCACTTGGTTTAGCCTTCCAAGGGATAAATAGCTAAAAGTGTGAATAGAAATTGCACTAAAACACATGTCATACTATAGCAGTTGATGTAAAGAAAAAATAATAAAAAATAAAAGCTCTTAGACTTTCATCAATAATGTGTTGTTTTTTCCCCCTTTAAAATGTAATCTTATTGCCATAAATCTAAAAGTACTGTATAAAAAAAGGTACATGTTTTTTTAAAATTAACTCCAACAGTCCAATATTATTGTAGTAAGATATAGTTGTAAACATTTAATGTTAAAATTTCCAGACAATGTCATATAAGAATTTTTTATAGGAACAGAAAAAATATATCTATGAAGTCATGGCTGACCAAGTCCAGTCTCATCTGGCCAATTCCTGCTGGAGTCCATTCCCCACTGTACATGTACTTTAAATCTTTAAGTACTGGTTCTCCAGATGGGGGATATATACTACTTCCGACAATCGTAAGTAAATGACATTTTTTTTTAAATTTTAGCCAAGTGTCTTGATGTGGCAATATCCTATACCTCTAACATTGTTGAAGTAGATTTAGACAGTAAGTTACCTATAATAGCAATTTGATATGGATTTCATTTCTAGAATGCTGACTACATCAATTAAATCAGTAGAAGTCTACTTACTTACACTTGTCAGTAGTACTAAATTATTACTTAATTACAGCTGTCTGCAGTACATAACAGTACAACTGTCATAAAGTTAGAAAGCAAACTAAATGATTTCTAAATTGAAACATACTTACATTGTACAGTTTGTATTTTACCGTTCAATATTTTTTTTTTATAAATCAACAATATTAGAGATCAGAGGATGAAAAAATCTTTGACATGTATCTATGTTGTAGAACAAGAAATATCCCTTATATGTACCGGTAGCTCCGCTACATTAACACATGTGTTACATGTAGAACTTGAACAGACATTACCCTACGTGCAGGCAAATGGATCAACGTGATTGAAATGAAACCATTTTACGCATTTCTGTTTGCATCAATTATTTTTTCAAATGACTCTTTTTGTTTACAAAGGGTCAAATAACCCGGTTACTCACAGTATCATAAGTTTATTCCATCACGCCATCCCGATGAAATCGCGTGCAATATAGTTCTGCTTTCACTTTTCAAACCGGAAGTGACATTGTGCTCAAGATGCTTGGAAAAATGTTTAATACGTCGTTGATTAATTACATGTAAAATATGCTTATACGCTACACTAATTAATTATACAAAATAAAATATAAAAATGGTCGTCATCACATTAATATTGAAGCCTTCAAGTGATATTTCATAGCTGTTAGCCTCTACACAATATCTACATCCGGTTTGATCAAAGTCAGCAGCGTGTTTGTTATCAGTTTACCCGGCATGTGCGGGTTCTACTTTCTGTTCGCTCTGGCGATATATTTCTTTGAAGTAGATAATGGAGGATGGTATGTTTTATATTGTTTTATAATAATTAGTTTTACCTATACCATTTTAGCATTCTACAATCCTAATGGATGATATTTAAGGAATAACTCGATACAACATATCTGACCACGTGTCATATACAGTACAGCTCATATACAAGTACATGCTTTTTGTACACGTAGGCCCAATAAATGATGGAACGTACTACATGTACTCTGACGTGTAGCTTCCTAACTGACTATTTCCTTCTAAATGCCTGCCCTGACACTGCCTCACTTATAGCCTTGAGTTGAGTACTGAAGCATCCTGATGAGGAAAGTTTTATCTATGAAGTGATGAAGTTACACTACATTATCCACTGGCGTTTCTGACACATCATAGACTATAAAATGTTAGTTTCTGCTCTTGCTTAATATTCAGTGTAAAAGGAGGGGTTTGGCTTTTGTCAGTATATTGTGACTGGGTGGGGTGTATTTCTGTGGTGACTCTTGTGATAATTTAAAATTGCTTCAGCTGAGACACATATAACACTAATACCCCTAGTAAACTGTTGGGAAGTGATGCAACAAAAAATAATTCCAACTAGAGCCATAATACTTGTTCATATGTAAGAAAGATGGGGAATAAGTTGAAATCCGGGGCTGAGACCTCTGAACACTAGCCAGATGCTCTACTTATTAACAATTAAAGCAATCAATCTGGTCCAGATCTGTTATATTATTCCAAGTCCTTTTGTTTATAGTCTTCACTCAGCCCAGGTTCAAAAGATTAGAAAAAATAATCCAAAAGCAAACTAGAGTTGAAATTGTGACCCTCAAAGTCAATGTTTAGCTGGATACTTTACCATGAATGACAATTAGCGATATATTTAGTGATTTACACAATTTTTCTTAGAAACCAATTAAATCATTTCATGCCTGGATTGCTATAACCACTAGATAGTGTGAAATAAGACAACAAACCTGTCTACAAAGGACACCAAAGGGACATAACAAAATTGTCTGATATGGATAGGTGACCTTTATACAGAGGTAGAATGACAGAGGTGTCCTTTATAGACAGATGTCTTTTATACAGAGGCGTCCTTTATAACAGATTTGACTGTACATGTTTATTTAATTACTGCATTTATTCTTTAATATTATCTGTAAAGAAGAAAAAAATCATTACATTGTATCTTTGATAGGTTTACAGATAAGAAGGCAATGATAGCCACTCCCGGACCATGCACAGTCGATATAAGAGATGACAGTATTACACAGGAAGAATTCCTTGAAAGGTTTGTCATTATTTATATAAAACTGTAGAAGTTAGAAATTTGATTCTACATGAGGTTATTACGACAGTAGTTCTGATTTGTGAGAAAACAACACTTTATCCTATAATGTCATCTAAAATGTTTTATGTAAGGTTAAAGAAAAAAAAGAAAAAAAGTTTATAGGTAAGATTAAATGCAAAACATACTATAATTTTCTTTTTTTTTTCTTCAGTTATGCATTTTCAAAGCCATTGATAATAAGAAGAAGAGGAAATGAAAATTATGTAAGTATTAGTTTCATAAATCCTTTTCTTTGAAGACACCTAAGATTTTGCTATTTTTTCTCTTTGAATTCAAATAATATGATATCTTCAAATCTAATTATAAAATGTTTGACTTTAACACATACTTCCACATTGTACCATTTTTTTTCCCTGCAGAATTTTTTGAAATCTTGTCGGAAAAAGAAAATGCTTGAAAAATATGGATCAAAGAAAATAAGATTAAGTTCTGCAAACACACATTCTTATCAAAAAGGTAAGTTGATTAGATTTTCTATGTTTCATGTCTATAAAAAATTATTATTAGGCATTTTGTCAATTTTACAGTAAAATGTACTGAGTAATGCTAATGGAATGAGTTTTATCATTATCTATAATGTGCTATTTGCTTTTTAAATATTTTTCATTAGATCCAGGTCAGTGGACCCTTGATAATCCAGACACTTTCATTCACAGATAAAAACGTCCAGGTTACAAATTTTCCAGACTGTCAATTTCTGTGTTCTTACTGTAGTTCATATGTAACGTTATGATAATCTGGTCCCCGACATTTTCGTCTGGACTATGAATTTTTCACCGACCAGATTTTCGGAGTCCACTGTATTTAAAATGATAATTATTGTATATTTTGAACTTTCCAGTTGATGTGTCCCTTAAGTATTATGTGGAGCAAGTGATGAGACCGCAGACTCTGCAGATGTTGGGCAACGGTAACTAAATAATATCTGTGTATACTTAATTTGGTGTCAAATGTTAAGTGTCAAGGGCAAGTTACTGTGTCAAGGTCATTGTTACGTCAGTGCAAAATTCTGCCTACACATTGATAGTCAGGTCAAATATCAAGATGGATGAAGCTAGTCATTTAAACAAACAAAAATTTTGTTGAATGAAAAAAAAAATCTTCTCATTTGTTGGACTTGTTTTGTAGGTTTATATAATAAACATCAAAGTAATTATCAATCAACCATTCTTCTGGTTTATTGTTCGATAATGTATTCCATGAAGGATGGGACGTCTAACAATTGACATTCAAAAGTGACTTTTCATAATCTTTCACTTACTTTGATCTTTAAAGAGATCATGATGTTTACATCTAAAACATTTATAATAGGCCTATACCAATGTAAATGATAATTTTATAGTTATAGGCCATAGTTTCACAATTTGACTAGATAAAATACTGTTATAGGGGAATGATAAGCATGTATACATACTGTACTTTTTATAGTACCATGTGTACTGTGTTTTTACAGAAACCTTTTACTGGTTTGGTGATAACAATTACACGGAGTGGAAGGACCTGTTTGATCTTTACTCAGCCCCAACATACAACCTCCCTGGTATGACCGGAGTATACAGCTTTGGGCTAGCAGGTGAGTAATTTAAAGGTCACAGTTCTCTGTTATTTTTTTTCTGATAAAAATCAATGATTTTATTGTCATATGTATTATGCTCTTTTATCTCCATATATATACTACCGTATACTATAGAGGTTGACAGGTGGACATAACTCAGTCTGCATTACACCAATCTACTATACACTATAGAGGTTGTCAGGTGGAGATAACTCAGTCTGTATTACACCAATCCACTATACACTATAGAGGTTGTCAGGTGATGATAACCCTGTCTGTATCACACCAACCCACAGTACACTATAGAGGTTGTCAGGTGGAGATAACTCAGTCTGTATTACACCAACCCACCGTACACTATAGAGGATGTCAGGTGGAGATAACTCAGTCTGTATTACATCAAACCACAGTACACTATAGAGGTTGTCTGGTGGAGATAACTCAGTCTGTATTACACCAACCAACGGTACACTATAGAGGTTGTCAGGTGGAGATAACCCAGTCTGTATTACACCAACTCACAGTACACTATAGTATAGAGGTTGTCAGGTGGAGATAACTCAGTCTGTATTACACCAACCAACACTACACTATAGAGGTTGTCAGGTGGAGATAACTCAGTCTGTATTATACCAACCAACAGTACACTATAGAGGTTGTCAGGTGGAGATAACCCAGTCTGTATTACACCAACTCACAGTACACTATAGAGGTTGTCAGGTGGAGATAACTCAGTCTGTATTACACCAAACAACAGTACACTATAGTATAGAGGTTGTCAGGTGGAGATAACTCAGTCTGAATTACATCAAACCACAGTACACTATAGAGGTTGTCAGGTGGAGATAACTCAGTCTGTATTACATCAAACCACAGTACACTATAGAGGTTGTCAGGTGGAGATAATTCAGTCTGTATTACACCAACCCACAATACACTATAGATGTTGTCAGGTGGAGATAACTCAGTCTGTATTACACCAACCCACAGTACACTATATAGGTTGTCAGGTGGAGATAACCCAGTCTGTATTACACCAACTCACAGTACACTATAGTATAGAGGTTGTCAGGTGGAGATAACTCAGTCTGTATTACACCAACCAACAGTACACTATAGAGGTTGTCAGGTGGAGATAACTCAGTCTGTATTACACCAACTCACAGTACACTATAAAGGTTGTCAGGGGGAGATAACTCAGTATGTATTACATCAAACCACAGTACACTATAGAGGTTGTCAGGTGGAGATAACTCAGTATGTATTACATCAAACCACAGTACACTATAGAGGTTGTCAGGTGGAGATAACTCAGTCTGTATTACACCAACCAACAGTACACTATAGAGGTTGTCAGGTGGAGATAACTCAGTCTGTATTACACCAACCAACAGTACACTATAGATGTTGTCAGGTGGAGATAACTCAGTCTGTATTACACCAACCAACAGTACACTATAGATGTTGTCAGGTGGAGATAACTCAGTCTGTATTACACCAACCAACAGTACACTATATAGGTTGTCAGGTGAAGATAACTCAGGTTGTATTACACCAACCTACAATACAATATAAAGGTTGTCAGCTGGAGATAACCCCGTCTATATTACACCAACTCACAGTACACTTTAGAGGTTGACAGGTGAAGACAACCCAGACTGTATTACACCAACCCACTGTACACTATAGAGGTTTTCAGGTGGAAATAACTCAGTCTGTATTTCACCAACCCACAATACACTATAGATGTTGTCTGGTGGAGATAACTCAGTCTGTATTACACCAACCCACAGTACACTATAGAGGTTGTCAGGTGGAGATAACTGAATCTGTATAACACCAACCCACAGCACACTAGAGGTTGTCAGGTGGAGATAACCCAGTCTGTATCACACCAACCCGCAGTACACTATAGAGGTTGTCAGGTGGAGATAACTCAGTATGTATTACACCAACCCACAGTACACTATAGAGGGTGTCAGGTGGAGATATCTCAATCTGTATTACACCAACCAACAGTACACTATAAAGGTTGTCAGGTGGAGATAATTTAGTCTGTATTACACCAACCCACATTACACTATAGATGTTGTCAGGTAGAGATAACTCAGTCTGTATATACCAACCCACTGTACACAATAAAGGTTGTTAGGTGGAGATAACCCTGTCTGTATTACACCAACCCACAGTACACTATAGAGGTTGTCAGGTGGAGATAACTCAGTCTGTATTACACCAACCAACAGTACACTATAGAGGTTGTCAGGTGGAGATAACTCAGTCTGTATTACACCAACCCACAGTACACTATAGAGGTTGTCAGGTGGAGATAACTCAGTCTGTATTACACCAACCAACAGTACACTATAGAGGTTGTCAGGTGGAGATAACTCAGTCTGTATTACACCAACCAACAGTACACTATAGAGGTTGTCAGGTGGAGATAACTCAGTCTGTATTACACCAACCCACAGCACACTAGAGGTTGTCAGGTGGAGATAACCCAGTCTGTATTACACCAACCTGCAGTACACTATAGAGGTTGTCAGGTGGAGATAACTCAGTCTGTATTACACCAACCCACAGTACACTATAGAGGTTGTCAGGTGGAGATAACTCAGTCTTGTATTACACCAACCCACAGTACACTATAGAGGTTGTCAGGTGGAGATAACTCAGTCTGTATTACACCAACCCACAATACACTATAGATGTTGTCAGGTGGAGATAACTCAGTCTGTATTACACCAACCCACAGTACACTATAGATTTTGTCAGGTGGAGATAACCCTGTCTGTATTACACCAACCCACTGTACACTATAGAGGTTGTCAGGTGGAGATAACTCAGTCTTGTATTACACCAACCCACAGTACACTATAGAGGTTGTCAGGTGGAGATAACTCAGTCTGTATTACACCAACCCACAGTACACTAAAAAGGTTGTCAGGTGGAGATAACTCAGTCTGTACGTTTTGACAGGTGCAGGCACTGGAGTACCATTCCATTTCCATGGACCAGGTTTTGGTGAGGTCATCTTTGGCAGAAAGGTGAGTACCGGTAACTTAATTCAACATTGATACAAACATTGAGTTAAATTTCAACTATACAATGAGGATAATAAGTGATGCATAAAAATTTGTTAATTGGTAGAAATTCTGTAAATATGAAATTTTGGTGAAGCCTGATTTAACTGAACTCTTTGGTATGATATGCACTTGTTTACATTGTTCCAGCGCTGGTTCCTGACTCCTCCAGATAAGATGCCAAATTTTCATCCTAACAGAACAACATTACAGTGGTTGATAGAAGATTTACCTAAACTTAGTCCAGAGGATCATCCTCTTGAATGTACGATAGGCCCAGGGGAGGTAAGTCTTTAGCTATAAGAAAAGGAAATCTGTAAAGTCTAGAGGTTACAGTAAACTTTCTTTTGCATGCTATTTACTTTCGTGAATTTCGCGCTAGAGTAAATTCGTGAAAAATAATCTCCGCGAATATAGACATACGCCATGTAAATTGAAAGGAATTTCCATCAAATTTTTAAATCTGCGAATGTTCATCTTTGCGAACTTGTTTCGAAATGGAAATCATGAAATTATGTAGCCACAAAAGAAAGTTGGTTTACAGTAAAGTAAAGTCCTGAGGAGATAGATCTGGTCCAGGGAGAGAAGTTTTCTGATTAATGGCACTACCTATTTATTAGGTCGAATATGGTACGTTAATTCAAATTAATCTATTCTATTTATTTATGATGATTTATTTTTGTTGTAGATTATCTACTTCCCTAACAGATGGTGGCATGGTACCCTGAACATTGATACCAGTGTATTTATCAGCACATTCCTTGGATAATACAACCATATCATATTTATACAACTGTTTTATTTCAATAAAAAATCTTTTTTTTTCTGTTCTAAAGATGACTTTGTTTTTACAGCTGTTTTTTTTAAAATTCATTTCAGCAATGGATGTCTTTCAGTATGCATTCATAGCCAGTATGAATGCCAACTGGACAGAGGCAAATTCCATGAAGCGCGCTAGCGTTTCATGTTGGATTTGCCTTTAGAGACATTATTGAAACATTATAAAAATTGAAAAAAAAACCAACATAATTTAGAAATAATTTAAAGGTGTCATTGTTATGTTTCAAATCAAACTGCAGCTATAACATTCAAAAATCGGAACCAAATCTTCAGTCATCCTGACTACCGTAGTTACCCAACTTAGCAACCATCACCGTTTTAAATTTGACGTAAAAGTAGACTTATTTATGTAAATATAAAGATTGAACAGTGTTTTGATTGCGTTAAAGGTGGTATGAAGGCAATGGGATACAGACATTTTCTACATGTAGCATTAACGCGCTACATTGAATATGTCTGTATCCCATTGCGTTCATACCACCTTTAACGCAATCAAAACACTGTTCAATCTCTATGTGCACACTGACATGTACCAAGCTTGTCCATGATAAAATACTTTTTCACTTCTACCTTATGTATTGTGACTGGGTGTTTACTTTCACTCCAACACACTACATCTTTCTGTTGATAGCCATAGATACCACTTCTCAATATGTTGGAGTTGTGTGCCTTGGTCGATCAGTGGTTGCAGCTTGATTGTCAATCATAAAGTTTGATTCTGCTGTTAGCCAGGTAAAGTTGTTGAAGTGAATACCGGTAAGTTTCTTCATACAGCTGTATTTGAGGTTCAAACTGAATGTTTTATATGCATATTAATCAAATCCTCTATGAATATAAAAAGTTACCCCAGATGGATTGACAGACGGATGCAAACTTATTTACTCTGTAAAACTGTAGGCTAGGGAAAACATAAAGACAATGCTTAACATTATTTTCATCAATATTTTTATTAATTTTGTTTTAATATAAAATGTGAACAAGCATCATTACATTATTATTTTTAAATGCTAAATGAACAAGCTCTGCATATTAGATATATAGACGGATTATATACAACAAGACATGTAAAACAAGTTCTGATTGTACGACAAGACACTCTGTATGATCAACATAACAATACACTAACTAAACAAGCACCAATGTTGTAAACATATTGGTATATAAGGTTAAACATGAGCTTTGCTTAGCTTTCTCACAATCCTGTTTCTTGGTTAGACTATGTGATCTACAGCTGTTTTAGAAGATTCAAGAATATACATATACCCGGTAACATAGAACCTGACACAGGAGTTACTTTTAAGAAAACCATGCAATTATTATTGAAAAAGACTTCATACAAATAAATGCATACATTTTATAATAACTGATTGCTTATGTCATCAAATGTATAAAAGAGTTCTAGTCTTATTTAGATATGTCTTATCTTAGTCAGTAAATTAGGCTATAAAACAAAGATTTCACGATTGTTTAAAATACATTGTCATGTTCTGAAAATTAAACTTCTTTTATACTCTCATGATGATACTTTCCGAACGATATCTTCACCATACTCACCACTTTTGTTTATCCGGCTACATATCGCTCTCACTCATATCTCGCACATACTTCACCATAAACATCAATTCATTATTATGACATTGGACCTCCATTTCTAACAAATATTGGTACATATATTATGTCCTTCGATTTAACATTCAATCATTAACACTGAATATCCTACACAATATTATTGGTGCCATTCTGACATCTACACATTTATTTTTATGAATGAAAATCAATCTGAAATCTCTCTAAAATGCTGTTTTGATAATCATTTTCTAAATTTTCAAAATATTATATTTTTTCTCTTAAATTTATTTAAAGATGCTCCATTGCCGATGGAGCATAAACAATACTCATCATTTGGACAATAATCGGTGTTTAATCATGTACATATATGTCTAATTAACACAAAAAATGATATAAAATAATTGATTTTGCTTTTGATGAATGTGCAATCAGTACTTCATTCCATATACAACAAAATGCCATGGAAATTTTTCAGGATTATTAATTATTTTATGGGGTAAAGTAAGTAACTTTTGTAACTGACGTAAAATATCAATTCGTTTGCTCCTCTTTTTGATAGGGAAATAATACCATTTGTTGTCGGTGGGGCATCTTTAAAGAAATTATGCATACATTTTAATCCTTTAAACTGAAATTCAACGATAAGCTTCATTCAGCACTTTAAAAAAAAATATCAAAATACACATGGTATAATATTTGTGTAAATTTTCACATGCAGTCTCGAGTATATTTGATAACTTCTAAAACCCAGACTGTTGACTACAGTTATTTGCATTATTGGTAGTAAAACACACATTTAAGTAAATAAATTTTAAAAGTTCCCCAAACATACATTCCACACCAACAATTCTAGGAAGAACAGTGGACCCTCGATAATCCAAACACTTTCGTCTCCAGGTCAAACAGGATTGTAAATTTTTTGGAATGCCGGTTTCCAGTTTTCCAGACCTGATTATCCGGGTCCACTGTTCAAGGCTATGAAATTTCCATTAAAAATAACCTAAATCCAGTAACTGTGAATTATTTCACTACATAATCCAATCTCAAAAGTTCTTTTATGTTCATTCTTAGTCTGATGATATATTATTTTTGACCAAAAAAACACTGGTCGTACCCATGATTCATCAGTAACTATATGACTATGGCAACTACATAAACAGAAAACAAAAGTATGGCCTCACCATATCTCATAGGCAGGATTTATATTAAAGCACTTTTCCTGATTAACACAATCAATGCTGTCTTTGGATAACAGAGTTACCTCCCCTGAGGGTAGGTATCCATAACACATGTCATGTCATTTTCTATGAAAACCCTGACGTTATGCTCACAAAAACATGACATCACAATCCATACCTATATTTACAGTTACAGTGGAACTCAGTTAATATGAACTCGAAGGGACCGAGATAAAACTTCGAGTTATCCGAGTGTTCGAATTAAGCGAGTTCTCATGTCTAATGACCATCTCTTTACTTGGTATATATAGACCAGTTCCATGTCGTAATGATGATGTGAACAAGAGAGATGTCAAAATTGCCGATTGTAGTTGCAAAATTATAACAATAAAACCGAGATATATATTTTGAAATGCCGTTCTTCAGCAGATTTATGAAAAAATCGGCATTTTCGGCGAACTTGTTGTCCAAAAAATCTCATTTCGAGTTATAAGAACATTTTATGTATGATTTTCTTAATTCGGACTCAAAATTTACTTCGTATTATCCAAGTTCTTCAAGTTTTCCGAATTCGAATTATCCGAGTTCTTAAAATAAAGATAAAGAGGGAATTCTACCAGGACTGGCAAAGTACTTTGTATTAAGCCGGGTTGTCGAATTATCCAAGTTCGTATCAACCAGGTTCCACTGTAACTGTATTATCCAAAATACTGAAAAAAAATCAGCACAAAATCCAAAGTTCATCATTTTAGGGATCTCCTCGTCTTTCTATTTGGTCAGCAGAATGATAACTTCATTCATATTCAAAACTTCCTGTCAGCTGATTGTGACCCAAACTACATTTGTAACAAGGCTGTTCATTGGTTAATGTTGTTGGGACTGGTTTGTTTTGGTGGGTTGATTCTACACAGGACCTGACAGGTTGCTATGAGAGACAGTGTAAATACAATGATGTAGGGCACACGGAACAATGACAGTGTACCATACAGTAACATCACGACGGCTCCTCCATAGATACCAAAGTACCAGGCGCGGTAGTTGATCCTAAAACACAGAACGAAAAACAATACTGTGGTGGTACGTCGGTCAGGAGTACAACATTAACAGTACAGTCAAACCTGCTATAAAGGACACCTCTATATAAAGAACTCTTGTCTATTAAGGACATTTTACTATGTCTCTTTGGTGTCCTTATAGACAGGTTCGACAATTTTATTTCTCAATAAGAAATGGTCATTATATTAAACCTAAACAGAGATATCCACACCTCTGGTGAGGGTAAGATATCTCTATGGTATCCAAGGTAACCTACCCACACAATTATTATAATGATACGACAATAAAATCATAATATCATAACAATAATGTTGTGACGTTGAGATGTCCCTGTCTCATCCTATCGGTGAAAGATTCTGTTAATCTAATGGAATTCTATCTATCTTTGTTTTTTGTGCAGGTGTCATGGTGCCATGGTACATCTTTGCTTTAGGAGACTAACATTGGTTAGAAAACAGTGAAAGTTTCTTTGAAAAAGGAGTTGTTTTTGGTGCAGTACTTACCTAGGTTGTAGTGGATTATCCAGAAGAAGGATTGTGCCTGTGGCTAACACTCCCAGTGAGGCCGGTACAAGGTTAGGATCATTGTTAAGTAAAATAGAATATCTGTAATAGGAAACAGGAACATGTGTTACAGTCCTGAATATGTAAGTACACACCATCTTCAAAGTGTGGGCAAATGAAAGCCTGAAACATAGCCGGATCATTTTTATGCAAACTGGATCCAAAAATGAAAATGGACTGGATGATTCGACTTACATGACATTTTGATCCATGAAGCAAGACTTAAAAAAATATATCATGACTATATTTTTGCTGACACTTTTAAGACTGAGACTCAACTTGGTAATGATAACCACTATTACTCTAACAACACTGACAAATTTGGGCACAGGTAACATGACTTAACATACACATGACTATACTTACTTGATATTTTTGGCCCAGGTAATTAAAACAGGTACACCAATTATCATCATCCATAGCCACAATAGAAAAACGGAGAAAAAGAAATGGAAACGACTTAGCTCTGCTGGCGAATCTCGAGACTGGTACTTCAGTTTGAGTAACTGTAATAGAAACACCAATTAATAAGTTGTTTTTTTTAGACGCCTCATAATTTAACTGTTTCTTTGTTAGAAATAAATATTGTGCATGAAAACCAGGTAAATCTCTTGAAGTAACGAATAAGAGTACATGGAGAAACAACCGTCAACAATCCCAGTTTGTTATTTAAATTTATTTAAACAAACTATCTTTATGTATATTTCAGTACTTAGCAGCAACTAGCCTTTATTATGTATATTCTGTATGAATGTTTGGAGAGGGCTTATCCATAAGTTGAAAAGATTGTGCCCAATCCTTTTTGTCAAATACCAAAAAGGCAAATAAAATATGTTTAAATCAATAAGTATTAGATAGTATGTTATGATTCTCAATCTAATCAAAATTTGACTTATAATTTGGCTCAATTATGATGCTCCAAGATACACTCCAATACAAGATCTAACAACTTCCCGTTCAGGGTCATCACACCATGACCCCTATGGTGAGCCGATGAAATCTTTGTTGTGGTTGAGTCTCTCGTAAGTATAGAGTGATACTAGTATGTTCTGACATGCGAAAGGTTAAATTGCTGTATAAGCTCAAAATGTAGAAGAAGACAGCCAAGTTTTTTTGAGAATACATTTAAAGAATTCCCAGTTTAGAATTTTCATTAAACACTGCAACTTTGATACCGAAAAATTATGTAGATGTGAAATGTACTTACCTTTATAAAAAGTAAAACGTATATTACAAGGATTCCAAGTGAACTACAGATGAAGATTGAGCTTACTACAGCAAAGCTCACTAGTAAAATCTCTATTTTCCTCCATAAAGGCTCAATGTTTCCAAACATCCTGGAAATTAATGAATAAGAACAAATATTTCCAAATTTCAAACACAAAGCTATCTGTAGAAGGTATTACTATGTTTATGATCCAACATCTCAGTGTATCTCTAATTCATCTCGAAGAAATTTGATTTACCTAAAATTGTTAATTATCTTAGAGTTACTTCCCTTTGTTTCACTCTAGCAGTGATCTTTCAGAGCTTTGCCAATATTGACAAAATTGAATGACAGGGAAGTAACTGATAGATGAAAAAAAAAGATACATTAGAATGATACACAAGTAAAATTAACAGATATTATTTATCAGATACTGTGTTTTTTATATGAATCATCAGCAAAAATTTGAAGGATTTTACACAATTTTAAACTTATCAATAGATTTCCGTACCAACACATCAGGGTTCCAGTTTGGATATGTTGTAATTACCTGGTAAATAGGGCACTTGATAGGGTGCTTTTCATGGAGATCACTTTAGAGACAAAGAAACACTCAAAGTTAACGAGGCCCTGGCAGAGGAAGAAGAGGAGTAATGGCAGGAAGCGTAGGTTGATCCCCTGGCTGATGAGGAATAGAACATCTAACTCTGGTAGGCCGGCAGCTTTAATGGCTGGCTGGACACTCTCAAGCCTGTAATACAAGGGAGATCACTCTTACAGTCATGACAATAAACATACTGAAGTTCAATGCAGAAGATAAAAAATTGCAAACTGAAATTTTAACTGAGATTTCTAAAGAATCTGTGATTGATAAATATCTGAATTTATTTATTTATGAAAATTAAAGAAAACAAGAGATCCCAGAGGGATCTTGGCGCCCACCAAAGAATGATATATGTCTGACAATGGAAAGAGGGATCTTTTCCCTGTTTTTCAAACTTTTTCAAACATACTACATACGAAATTTAAGACAGATCGCTTCATTACTTTCTGAGAAACAGAGGTGAAATCCAAGATAGAGGCCGGTTGGCCATCTTGTTGACCGATGAGTCCCAAAGGTACTATGCACAACTAGGGCCCAAGGGAAACCTATGCATGGAATTTGAGAGATATCCCTTCAGTAATTTCTGACAATAGCGATAACTATCAAAATCCAAGATGGCGGCAGGTCAGCCATCTTGTTGACCAATCAGTTACAAAATGCAAAATGCAAAACTAGGGCCCAAAATGCAATATGCACAACTAGGGTCCTAGTGGAACCTACACATGAAATTTGAGACAGATACCTTCAGTACTTTCTGAAAATTAGCAGTAACAAACTTTAACTATCAAAATCCAAGATGGCCGCCGGTCGGCCATTTTGTTGACCGATCGGTCCCAAAATGCAATATGCACAACTAGGGTCCTAGTGGAACCTACACATGAAATTTAAGACAGATCCCTTCAGTACTTTCTGAGAAATAGCGATAACAAACTTTGAATATCAAAATCCAAGATGGCTGTCTGGCGGCCATCTTGTTGACCGATCGGTCACAAAATCCAATATGCACAATAAGGTCCCTAGGGAAACCTACATATGAAATTTGAGACAGACCCTTCAATACTTTCTGAGAAATAGCTATAACAAACTTTGAATATCAAAATCCAAGATGGCTGCCTGGCGGCCATTTTATTGACCGATCGGTCCCAAAACGCTATATAGACGGACGACGGACCACGGACAAAAAGCGATTTGAATAGCTCACCATCTGTTGATGGTGGGCTAAAAAATACAGGCTTAAATTTTCATAATCGATAAGAAATCTTAAAACTTATTTATTGTGAACATTTATTTACCATCGATAAGATATCACCAGCAAGGGAGATAAATCTTACAATAATAGTGATAACTAATATACTTAGAAGTAACAATTTTCATGGATTACAATTGTTTCAAATCTTTCATTTTTATCAGAAATTTTGTGATGAGCTCTTTTCTAAAATGAGATTAAGAAATAAATCATCACTGATTAAATATCTATAAAACTACAAATGCAATCTACCAATTATTTTAATACATCAATATTATGATATATATAACATATATCCCTTCTATTAATTGGTATATAGGAGACACTAAAATGTACTGACTGTAGAATTCCCATTGATAGCATCACCACAGGAATCAGTTTGAATGGCTGAGCATTGGCAGCAATGGCATCCAGAATACTTGGGCAACTTCCATCTGAAACATCAAGAGTAGGATTCATGGGTGTCTGTAACATTGTCATGGGTGTCTGTAACATTGTCAATCAATATTCCTGTCAAAAATGTCAAAATAAATCTTTTTATTTATTTTTTTTTTACTTTCTTTTCTTGCCTTTCTAATCTTTGATATACTCTGCTCTCTTAAGTAACAAAAAGTCCATTGTTCCTGTATCTTAGATGATTTGTATGCTATTGATCTTATCTAATGGGAGATTTCTTATTTTTGTGAATTAAGTTACGGTCAAAACTCATTAAACATGATTTTTTTTATTATGTGTCAACTCTTATAAAATCAAACTGTATAAAGCTTTTTGATGATTTCTATATAGGTAGTTACCATGACAACACATGAATGTTCAGTCTGTCGATCCAATAACAAGTCAACACAAATATTGATAAATTCTCTCAATAGAATGAGATAGAACTAAATTGAATTCTTAAAGTACATTCTAATTAGAGTTCCATTTATTTTAAAGGCTTTATAGCTGTTTTTTTTTCTTCAAATGGACACTTAAAATTAAAACCTGTTAATACTCTGGCTTAAAGAACATCAATGACAGGTGTGTGTATAGCTCTTGTTGGAAGTATTTGCTCCTTCTAAAACATTATATTTAATGATGTGCATATTAAAGACTCACTGAGCATACACAAGTTTTCACATCATTAAAAGTTATGGAAATCAACCTTGAAGTACCTGTTTATGTCGTAATTCCTTTGTTACTTTATCTTAAACCACTATAATGCATATTACAGATAATAAAGCTTATGTATTAAATCAACACAGGCTTAGCAGGTAAAACTAACACACGCTGACAGGTAAAATTAACGTACGCTGACAGGTGTAAACGAACGCACACTGACAGGTGTAAATCTATTAACTGTGTTGAGGAGTGTGAGGTATTTTATCGAGTTGATTAATTACTGGGCCTCTCGTTCATCTCATTTGTTACTAGGAACGGTAATCAATGTATATAGTCGTACTGGCCCTGCACCAGATCAATGTACAGGTAAACTGTCACGTATAAAACATCTACCCCCACACTCCATTGGGACACATGGTATATACCGCCGTTGCTGTACAGTGTGTGTCACTATAATGTTTTATTGACAAAAATCAGCTTTGGTCTATAGATTAATAGTTTCCGTTGTTTGAGTATTGTGTGTTTACTCACCGTTGTATTAGTCTCCTTAACAGTATACAAATAAACAAGCTGACACAATTAACAAAGAATTAGTTACTGAACACACCTACGACAATACACCTACCTGGGATCCTGGCACAGAACTAGTGAATTATCTATGTAAATATTGGTCCAATAATGACATACTTCAATCCTTTTCTTTCATTCCTCTTTTCCTCTTAATTTTCTTATACAGAGAAGCAACACAAAAGGCTAATAACTTATAAGGAGATAATGGCGTATCAATTCAATACTAAATGTATACTGTGTGACATCAATATCCAGGACATCCACCTGTTGGTTTGTTATTCTGGTTATTTTTTTCTTATTTCTGGAAATATGACAAATTTGAACATGCAGATTAAAATACCAAGGGAAATTTAAAAGAAATAACTAAAAGTTTTGTTTGGTTATTTCATTCAACATCCTACTACAGTTAAACATGGTTACAACAAATGCCTGGTTATAACATACATATCAAATTTCATTTCCCATCAGGGTTCCTATAAGATGTCTGTAAAGTGTATAGCAAACTATGTTATAATGAAGTGATTTTGTTGGTCCCCAGAGGTTTGTTATAACCATGTTATACTGTTGTATTAGTCCGTGACATTTAAGGATATGCTACATTTAGGAGGCAGAGCACTTTACCTGGGAAAGTGCAATGAAATTTTTTTGACAATTTGAAACCGAGAAAATAAACCACATTTTTTTAAGCACAATGCATACTGTGGGGAAGAAGAAACTATGAAAGATCAATAAAGAACTTTTTCAGATAGTGGCCATCTTTTACAGCTTATCGATACCAAAAATTAGGGTTTCTTTTACTAAATGATAACAATATTTCAAAAGTGACTGGTGTCACATTAAAAGGTGTCCCTTTTGTGGAATCCTCTGTGTAGTAACCACTGAATCAAATCACCTAATTGACCTTAGGTTATCAGTGACAGTGACCTAGATACAGTGTACCTGGGAAAGTGCAATGAAATTTTTCTTGACAATTTGAAACCGAGAAAATAGCCTAAATCTTTTTTAAGTACAATGCATTGTGATAATCAGGGGAAGAGGAAACCATAAAAGATCTATAAAGAACTTTTTCAGATAGTGGCCATCTTTTACAGCTTATCGGTACTAAAAATATTAATTTTTTTTTTACTAAATGATAACAATATTTCAAAAGTGACTACATTGAAAGGTGTCACCTTTGTGGCATTCTCTGTGTAGTAAATTTACAACTAAATTAAAGCACCTAATTGACCTTAGGTTTACCGTGACAGTGACCTAAATACAGTATACTCAGCTTCAATTTGCCTTCTCCGACTTCTAGAATCTAACTTTCGTTCACTTGGTTTGTTGCTCTTCTGATTCTGGAAGCTCTTCTGTCAATAAGCTGGAAGATCTTCTGAGTGATGGTGTTTAGAAAAGATTGTCACAATATCTTTGGCAGCTATCATGTTGTAGCCAGGACTAACATTAGAACTGTCTATATCTTGTGGAAGGCATCATAGGAGAAGGATCTATAAAGAAATTTAAAACAAACCAGAGAAGTTGATGTTATTTACCTCGAGTGATGATGAAAAGCTGTTGTATCAAACCCATCAGTAGGATAGCCACCATGTAGGCAGGGAGGAGCGGACCATAGAACCTCACCAGCTGTAACAGAGAGAGAAATAATCAGTATAAAGAGTCAGGGAGGAGAGGGTCAGGGAGGAGCGGGCCATAGAACCTCACCAGCTGTAACAGAGAGAGAAATAATCAGTATAAAGAGCCAGGGAGGAGAGGGTCAGGGAGGAATGGGCCATAGAACCTCACCAGCTGTAACAGAGAGAGAAATAATCAGTATAAATCAAAAAAGGCAAAAATATATTCATAATTTAATGACAAAAATTGGTCATATTTCACAAAGTATCACTGACAAACAGTTGCCTTTTTGGCTGTGATTTTGCGATGCGAAAAAATGACAACTGAAGTCAAAACTTGCATCAATATTCACTCCTTACATAAACATTTTTAAAGATTTCATTTATCAAAGATCTTTATTGATCTTAAAATACAATTTGTAATTGAAAGAATAAATTTTTCAAAACCATTGCTTGAAAAAATTATGAAATACACATGTACACACAAAATACCCTATAAAGTGTAACATTATAACCATATTAATTTGTTTTATTCTCAATAATATTATTGTGTGCATTTGATCAGCATAAAAGGCAATGATTTTAAATATATTATGTACATGTATGCTTCCCCAATCTTTACCTTTAACAAAATGACCTTGAATTGACTTTAAATACATATACAACAGTGACAAAGCAATAATGATTCACTGAAGAAATATAAAAGTATCTACAATGTTTTCTAGTCCTAGTATTACAACTGTAGAAACATTTGAGAGAATTGCTCACAATTTAATACATGTAATACAAGCATATTCGTTAATGTATAGGCGACCTTCATCAGAGGTCATTGTAGCTGTAGAGTTAGACAAAGAAATCAAACACACCATTTCTAACAATGCCATGATAGCAGCATTAAACTTCAAATTCACGACCTTGATCATACATTTCAAAGGTTTTGTAAAATTTGAATATTGTATTCCAACAAATATAAGAACGATACAGCATGCATTATATTATTACACATTATTTATGCGAAAAATAATTCATTATTTACTGAATGGAAATCACAGTTAAGTATATAGGGGTTGTTCATTGTTACAAACTTTTTGTATCAAAAATAATAAATTTCATTTGTATGTGTAGCACTAAAAGGAAAAATACATTTATATTTTATATAATAGATGTGACAGACTTCTTTCATCCATATAAAGTATTCTAATGACTTTAAAAAGCCCCCCCCCCATCCAACCACTTCCTTTCATATTTTCATGTTTTACTATGCTTATTCTTTAAATTTTCATTACAGGGTAATCTACAGAATAGTCTGTAAAAATCAAATGAATGAGCTTGTTAAAAAATAGAGACTAATTAATTTTCTTGCATGAAATATTGAAATTAACATTATTTCCTGTGGCAAATTAAACAAGCAAATTATTTTTATCAAGGTATATATGCAGTTGGTTCCCCAATGGATTCTTCTCAGACGTAAGTTGCAGGCACATTACTGGGTTCATCTACCTAATTTGATTATTCCTGCGTGTATCTGTAACTCCTCACACGTACCTGATTTCTCTATACACTTATTTATGATATGTCTATAACGCTGCGTTTTGTTGCTTTATGTATGTATAATGTGTGCAAATGTATGAGTGCGCAAGTGTGTGAGTATTTGTCAACATGTCATGTATATATTATGTTTTTGTTTCGGAAACTGATGAGCTAATAAGCTCAAATTAATAAAGAAATTGAACCTAACAATACAAGTATGGTTGTTTGCTGCATAAGACAGTCACTTAACAGTTTGATTATAAAGTAATTATGGTTGGGAGGAATCATTAAGGTCATTTTGGACAAGGTTGTTTAGTTCAGAACATTGCTAAGGCAGTTTTGACTGTAACTACGATATGGGATATTAATGTAACAAACTGTAGGTGTATCACTTATCTATTTGTGTTGGTATATATATTCAAATTTCAATTAAGTTTTTATGACACATACCATATAAGGTATTTATCTGAACAGCTAATTCTTAGATGAAGGTTAAAATATAGCTTAGAGAGACACTGACCTTTCGCTACTTGACTCACTGGTTCTTAGCTAATTTTATATAACAAAATCTTTTTTGATTAAAACGTAACATTGCATGGTAATTTTTATATCATAGTATAATCCTATGATATAAAGGTCAAAAGTCAAAGAGTTCTTAAAACATACTTGTTAATATGTACACTGTACAGTAATCTTATTAAGGTGATTTCCACATTGCAATGCATGGCTTTTTATTTATTTTCCCCAGATAATCATTTCTGAGCAATCACTACAGGAGGTTGGATGCACAATGTCCTAGACATTGGAATTTCTGTAGGGTCTCGATGTAACCATGATATATCAAAATTATTAGCAGCATTATCCGTTACCTTACTGACTGTATTAGGATCATGTTTAATTTGGGGTGCAACAAATAAATCTGTATACAGTAAGAGCTACAAAAAGAGATTGTGATGAGCTCTGCTGATACTGTTCATAACTGTGAACTTACAGCTGGTCAAGTGGAAAAACTGACCTTTCTATAGCCTATGGGTGAATTATATCACTGAAATCCAAATATCTTTATACGGAGCTTTTGTAAAGGCCAGTTATAATCCTGTTAAAATGGTCAGTTTAAACGACTGAAGCCTTATCTACCGCCATAAGACACCAGACTGAAGTGACCCTAGTTGTTTCGTTTGCCGGGTGGACGACACATAATTAGGATCAACAAGTCTTTGAACGGTCACTTTATTCTTCCTGTGTTTGTGAACATGAGAAAAACAATGCAGAGATTGTGTATGAATACCTGTACAAATATTGACCGATTCCTGTTTGTGTATTTGACCAGCGGATTTCACGCCTGGCTACTTCACAGTGATTAGCCAATGGTCAACACGTTATTAGAAGGTGCAACATTAGTGAAGATTATCTCTAACAAATCTCCTCCACATGTTTGTGGATGTTGTTTAGTTCCTGGATTTTGTTGTCAAGTGTCTATGACAGGGCTCCGTCAATATTCACATTCTGTAAATGGTTTGTATATTTAACTTTTATATTTACACTGATCATAAGGGCCTTATAACTTATAACAGTCTAAATAGATACAAAAATCTGAAGATAACGATTATGTTTTTTGTGATTCCTCTATATGAAGATAATGCCAGCCCATATATGGTAATGATGGAGTTTATTAAGATATATTTAGTTGAAGATAACCTATATGTTTGGTTTTTAGTTTTTTAAGGTATGTGTTTGGGGGGTGGGGGGAGGGGGGATTTATAATTTATAACTATCATACCTTTATGTATTCCATTCAAATCCATAATTCCTATTCATCACAAAAGAATGGTTAAAATATCTCACTTGATTTCTATCATTAATGTTACATATGATCATTATCTGTGGTGGTTTTTATTACCTGATGAAGCTGAGATGTCAGATTACCAAAATCTGAAATCTAATATTCAAATAATTCTAGCTGTCTATGGGTCTATAAACTAAACAAACTCTCCAGTAAATGAAAGTGTCTAAAGGAAGTGATGATGGTAAATTGACGTTGTTGAAGTTTAAGTTGTGATCTCACTGTGTGGTAATTGTATCATCTTATACAGTTCATCCTAATATGTGATCACAATCATTGTAAAGTGGGACACGTCATACTAATACAATATGATTTCCAATATCTCAAAGTCTGTGTAGGAATTAAGACCCATTTTATTCTATTTGAGATTAAGAAATTGGGAGATTTACCTTGTGAAGGTTGCTTGGTGGTGAATCTGTCTTGTGAAAAGTTCATGTGTACTTATAGCAACTTACATAGTACATGTTAAGAAAGGTATTTTTCTTTCATCAGAGTAATTTTCAAGTCTTTCTATTACCAAGCTACAAAAGGTCTACACAAACAAACAACATATGTGTTGGACAATGTGACCGGAATACCTGGCGGAAGGACATAATTAACTAAGCATTTGTCAGCCACCAAGGTGTAACGTTAAAACAAATATTTGTGTTATAGGATTTGATACCCCCAATAACTCGCATAATATTGACTTATAACAAGACTTTGTTACCAAAATCAAGGATCAAACAGATTAAACAAACAGCGGATCGTGATAGATATCTATACCTGACACCGCACCCTCATCCTGTATCACATAACAGTGACACCACCGATATTAATAATATACAAATAATCGACAATAACCTCCATTCTCAGGCACGATACCATTGTATAGATACAGTTTGCGTTTATTGTCATGTAATGTTCCACTGTGTTGGTAATATACTTGATTTCCTGCGTTTGTACAATTTACTTTCACCAGTATTTAATGACTGTGACATGTTGATATGAGGGCTTTCAGCAACTGTGGGAAAAGTTACAACAGTTACATGTAAATGGAATTCATACAATATATGCCTTTATAATTTCTTATTTGGATTAAATATTCAAAGATTTTAATTTCTTTGTCAGTTTTCTGATAAGAAAGTACTAATGTTCTACATCATTGCTGATATTGCTTACTTTGGCAGAAGTGTATTTTGTTTCAGAAACAGACTGTCCGTGAGATTTCTCAAATATCTTTATCATTCTGATATGTCTTTGGGACCCCAGTTTCCATGCAAGTATAATACCAACATACTATCACAAGCCCTTCATCTCTGGGTTACAAGTTTGAATGCCATGTGGAGCAGGCACTATTTCTCTGAGTATTACAGCTTTTCTCCACTAACAAACCCTGGCACATCCTTAAATGACCCTGGCTGTTAATGACCTTAAAACTAATAACTCGAAACAAAAACCACTTAGTTTTCTTGTAAAAAGATTCATCCTTACTTTATAACTTTTTTTTTTCTATATTAAAATCCTTTGTTAATGATATTCTATTGTCAGCACATTAAATCACTATAACTGATCAGTTGTTATGACACATACTAATGACCTGCTGTTCAAGTTACAGACTAAACTTTTGATTTTTACCAAAGGAGAGATAGAAGTAAGCCATAGTGATAAACCTCTTTCTGAACCACAAACGTTTTGTACTATCTACTTGGTGGATACGGGTGCCTCAAAATTGGTCATACTCAGGTGTTCTGACAACCTTATAAAACTTTGTAAAGACTTTTCAGCACTTTCTGAGATCGATAAAGTTGAAAAAGTACCAATAGAATATACTTAGGTAAACAGATTTACGAGTGTAATGTTCACAGGTAAACAGATGTACCTGTAATGTACACAGGTAAACAGATGTACCTGTAATGTATACAGGTAAACAGATGTACCTGTAATGTAAACAGGTAAACAGATGTACCTGTAATGTACACAGGTAAACAGATGTACCTGTAATGTACACAGGTAAACAGATGTACCTGTAATGTACACAGGTAAACAGATGTACCTGTAATGTACACAGGTAAACAGATATACCTGTAATGTACACAGGTAAACAGATGTACCTGTAATGTACACAGGTAAACAGATGTACATGTAATGTACACAGGTAAACAGATGTACCTGTAATATACACAGGTAAACAGATGTATCTGTAATGTACACAGGTAAACAGATGTACCTGTAATGTACACAGGTAAACAGATGTACCTGTAATGTACACAGGTAAACAGATGTACCTGTAATGTACACAGGTAAACAGATGTACCTGTAATGTACACAGGTAAACAGATGTACCTGTAATGTACACAGGTAAACAGATGTACCTGTAATGTACACAGTGATGTACAAATGTATGAGCATGAGCTAGTGATGTATATTGCTAGTCAGCCCTCCCTCGTCATTCTACACGTACACATGTGATGTACAAATGTATGAACAGATGAGCTAGTGATGTACATTGCTAGTCAGTCCTCCCTCGTCATTCTACACTTACACATGTGATGTACAAATGTATGAACAGATGAGCTAGTGATGTACATTGCTAGTCAGTCCTCCCTCGTCATTCTACACTTACACATGTGATGTACAAATGTATGAACAGATGAGCTAGTGATGTACATTGCTAGTCAGTCCTCCCTCATCATTTTATTTGTACACATGTGATGTACAAATGTATGAACAGATGAACTAGTGATGTACATTGCTAGTCAGTCCTCTCCTCCCTCATCATTCTACACTGTACACATGTGATGTACAAATGTATGAACAGATGAACTAGTGATGTACATTGCTAGTCAGCCCTCCCTCGTCATTCTACACGTACACATGTGATGTACAAATGTATGAACAGATGAGCTAGTGATGTACATTGCTAGTCAGCCCTCCCTCGTTATTCTACACGTACATATGGATGTATAAATGTATGAACAGATGAGCTAGTGATGTACATTGCTAGTCAGCCCTCCCTCGTCATTCTACACGTACACATGGATGTACAAATGTATGAACAGATGAACTAGTGATGTACATTGCTAGTCAGTCCTCCCTCGTCATTCTACACTTACACATGTGATGTACAAATGTATGAACAGATGAACTAGTGATGTACATTGCTAGTCAGTCCTCCCTCATCATTCTACACTTACACATGTGATGTACAAATGTATAAACAGATGAGCTAGTGATGTACATTGCTAGTCAGTCCTCCCTCGTCATTCTACACTTACACATGTGATGTACAAATGTATAAACAGATGAGCTAGTGATGTACATTGCTAGTCAGTCCTCCCTCGTCATTCTACACTTACACATGTGATGTACAAATGTATGAACAGATGAACTAGTGATGTACATTGCTAGTCAGTCCTCCCTCGTCATTCTACACTTACACATGTGATGTACAAATGTATAAACAGATGAACTAGTGATGTACATTGCTAGTCAGTCCTCCCTCATCATTCTACACTTACACATGTGATGTACAAATGTATAAACAGATGAACTAGTGATGACATTGCTAGTCAGTCCTCCCTCTCATTCTACACTACACATGTGATGTACAAATGTATAAACAGATGACTAGTGATGTACATTGCTAGTCAGTCCTCCCTCGTCATTCTACACTTACACATGTGATGTACAAATGTATAAACAGATGAGCTAGTGATGTACATTGCTAGTCAGTCCTCCCTCGTCATTCTACACTTACACATGTGATGTACAAATGTATAAACAGATGAGCTAGTGATGTACATTGCTAGTCAGTCCTCCCTCATCATTCTACACTTACACATGTGATGTACAAATGTATAAACAGATGAACTAGTGATGTACATTGCTAGTCAGTCCTCCCTCATCATTCTACACTTACACATGTGATGTACAAATGTATGAACAGATGAACTAGTGATGTACATTGCTAATCAGTCCTCCCTTGTCATTCTACACGTACACATGTAATGTACAAATGTATGAACAGATGAACTAGTGATGTACATTGCTAGTCAGTCCTCCCTCGTCATTCTACACCTATTCAGATCAAATTTACTGATTAAAACCTCTGACAGGATTGTTTAGTACTATTATGATTTACTTGAATAGACGTTGATATCCCAAACCTAACTTTATTAAAATCTTGGCCTTACATCCCTAGACAAGAGCCTACCTGTACAGGTGTAAATTCATTACAGGTAGGAGTCAGTGATTACAGGTAGGTGATGATCTGTGAAGAGTTAGTTAATTTAGTCATCCCTGTAATGTGACATACATTATTTGGTGACAAAAACAAACAAGGAGAAATGGCTCTAAGTGAGCTTAGATTACACAGGCACACACCAACAGTTGGAGGGGCCAATTTACAGTTCCAATGATCTCATGACTGACAGTTATAATCTTCCTATATTGAATTTTTCGTGCTGTGATTTTGAATGACGGTACGCCTGCCCTTGAGAATCTGTTACTGTGTATTGGCAAGGTGTCCAGTGTTGACACCTCTACAACTGACCAGTGAAGTTTAGAATGGTCACTCAAGGTCCTGGTCAGTACTCAGAGGCGGTCAGCCGAATCTATGGCTTAATTGAGTGAAGTTAACATAAAGACAACAGCAGGTGAGACCGGTGCACAGCAGACGTTACACAACAGATCAAACAGTTTGTAGTGACAGATATACAAATCACAGGGAAGCGTTGCCATTGATCGGCAGCAATGATTCAGTTTAAGTTGTCAATGCACGAACAATGGAATGTAACGTTATTTCATTTGGTATAAAAAATGCCATTCCAGAGTTTAAAAGTCAGTGTTGTTGACTGGTATTGTGGTAGCACCATGTAGTTTATCGGTGGTGGTTGTGTATTGGGGGAGATAGTTCCGGCCGATGGATCTCATTGGTTTTGGGAGTGATACCTTGCTGATTGGTGCTACGGATGGTCCACAGACAATAGACCTGATGTATGAGTGAGCCGGCACGCTGTGTCGCTGCATAAAACGTATTGTTTCAACACGGGTCAACAATGGAAGCCAGAACTATTTTGGCCAGCAAACACAAATACAAAACAACATATAGATGGAATCGCCGTTCATCCTCAATTAAAGTCTGTGATATTCTGATAACATGTTTCAACACCTATTGATGGGCAATTGGTCTGACAGACTTTATTTCGACTACGAATTACTAAAGTTGATCAGATAGAGTTAGACCGACCGTGTTCAAGAAACAGTATTAGTGTGGTGAAAACTTGTATCCAAATTGGACACTGGATGGATAGTTATAAGGAATAATGTCCTCTTCTCAGATATCTGCAAAGTGGTTTGTATTTTATAATTATGACTGTTAGCTAATTACTAGTTCAGATATTTAGAGTCAGTAATTAATCTCTGAAAAATATATGTACTGAAGTGTGATTGCAGAATCAAATTTATTTATAGATATCTACGATCCGAAATATTCTTGGCACTGAATTTGTGGGAAAAAAGTTGTAAGAATAGGCGAGCAGATGTGATTTATTGTGCAGTGAGGCTGTGGTATGGTTGTCATTGAATTGTCTGTCTGATACACTCTGCCTAACATGTATAGTATGCTCAGCTATTGTAGTCCAACATAATAACCCAAATGTCCACCGTGCGGATTACCCATACTAATACAATCATTATTACGCGTATTAATCAAAGTCGATACACTTATTAAAATATTTAATGTATAGACCTGAACGTATAGGTAAATCAACCCATTGTATCCAGTGTATGTTCAACTTTGTGAAAATTTCAAATTAGATTTTTAAAGGCACAAAAAACGGTAAAATAACTTCAATTAAACTGATCACATTTTCTGTATAGACTTTAAACTGCATGGTTTACGGTAAAGTAACAAAGTCAAAAAGAGCTAATAGTATAAGTAAAAGGCCAAAGATTGCCAAATATAAGGGGAAGGCCTCGTACATAGGGCCGCCTTTACAAAACTGTATCGTACATCTCCAGTCATCTCTGTAAAAATCTGGATCGGGAAATGTTTTATTCGTGTATAAATAAAAGGAAGGTCAGTGCTTTGTAAAAACGTTAAGTCATAATGTAAAATCATCTCTAACCTCACTGTGTCCTATATGCCTTGTCATTCCGATCCCCCACTACTGTCAGTTTAAAGAGAAATCTAATATTAACAGTTCAAATGTGTGCCCATAAGTTCCTTCAGCAGTAATGATATCAAAATGGTGATTTTCATAAGCAGCGTAATGTTGCCGGTCTTGGTTAATTAATTTATATCAATAGGGACATTTAAAAATTATTATGTATATATCGGTATTATAAATCTAACGTATAAAATTGAAACTTGACATTATATTCATATCATGGTGAGATAATATAAAAACCACAGTCTTACAGACTCACAAACCAGATTAAATGGATACGTCTTAATAACAAGGTGACCCTGGTTTGACACTTTAATTAACATGTAATTTTATAAAACTTTTTAATTTGATAAATGACGCATCCAGTGTCTAAATAAATTGAATTTCTAGTGAAATTTTAATGTTGAATATTTTTTTTATGCTTGATGACAGATTTATAAAGATTCACTATCTTATACAAGGTGAAAGCAGTATAAACTTTAAAAACTCTGAATATATTTTGCACTCTCAGATAAATTTCAGGTTAAATTTAATATGTACAAGGTAATAGGCAACACAAATATGGTCTACAACCCAATTCATATATTGATTGTTTAAAAAAAAAAACACATTTTAATAGAGAAGTCTGAGGTAATACAATATGTACCTGTTGCCCAATTCTCTTTGTACTTAGATCAGTGCAATGAAATATTCCGAAATTAAAAACAGACAAATTACGTTTATGTAATATTGGATAGAGGTTATGACTTCAGGATATGTGCAAACATAGACTCAATAAAACTCCAAAAGGACCGTCTGACATGGTGTATGTGCTAATCCACTCAGGCTCATATTCACATTTAATTATGTTATCTTCACCCTAAGAAAGCTCTTTGTGGGACATTCAATTTACTATTTAATCTGAATATAAAATGGATTCCATAAAATAAAATAAAAAATATCCCCACATGGTGTGACTAGTGCCGATAGACACGTGTTGATCAGCGTATATTTTTGTTTGCCAATTAAGCAGGGCAAACATGGTGATTGTAGTCTTTTAACCATAAAAACTTAAAAGGTATAATAAAATCCATCATTTTAACGGTTATAGATAGATTTTTAAAACGTAAATTAACTGTTAAAAAAAATATAGGCTCCTGGGGTGTAATTTTACCAGATACATCAGTGGAACATTAGATTGTCACATTATTAAGTGATACGGCGATAATTTATTGTTTCATGACATTCACGTTCACACATGTCACTTTGGTACCAGAGTTTACGAGAGAGATGAAACGACAGCCATAATTTAATACCTGAAGCTAACAAGAATGTCTGTCAAATACAATTACACAATACACCATTATGATGTGGCTACCCCTGATAGTAACGGACCATTACAAGGTGATATTAGGCATCGTCTTATCCATTGCCATGGTAACTATAGATAATTGTGACCTTCAGCTGTATGGTGATGCCATTTTTTCCAGGAGTATCAGTTGCTCTGTTTGAATAATAAATATCTGTATATCTCCCCTGGGTACATTATACCTTCATAACTGAAACAGAATACACAGGTGTTATCTGGGAAATGTATTAACCAAAACAATCTGAGTAGAAGTTATTTCAGCTAATCAGAAAGGGCATTAGGTTTAATCATATACCAGAGTGACCGCCAGTTAAGTTGACCCACTGAGTGAGCACCAACCCACCTGGTCTTGATCACATTCCTAATCCACCAGACCCACGATGAAAAAAAACAGTTTCTGCTGTGAGAGTTGTGTAAGAATGGATTAAATAGAGCTATACTGTGAAAGGATAAGACTAATAAAAAGTGTTTTGTGGATAGGCTAATATTTGTTTGGGAATTTTATATGTACATAATCAATTATTATGGTCATTTAAAGCTCCCAAAAGGGCTATACAGGACTTTTTGCTCCCCAATCTAACAAATGGGAATGTAATTGAGAAATCACTGTGAACATTTTACCTACTGAGTAAACTTCATCAGACACAATACTCCCGGGGAGAGCTCATTTGTTTCTTGTTGAAGTGCCTTTTATTTCTATCTGTTTGTCTGGCACATAGATGATGAAAGGCTGGTATCATTATTTGAGGAGAAAGTGACAAGTCTACAAATACTGTGTACCAGAGAACTCTGTCCTGGCACCAGGCAGCGCTTATCTCACTTCATCCAGTATTAATCTGTTTTTAGCAACATTTTTTGACACATAGATTTGATAGCAAGTACATTTCTCAATCTAATACAACTATTTCTGCTACATTTTCCAGGGAGAATGATGAAGCTCTGCCTGAAGGAACAGTGTGGTAGTGTGACGACATTAATGGTGTTGTGTCCATAAGAATTGGTCGTTACAAGATGAATCAACAGACATTGTTGTACCACACTAAGATCCAGGACTGGAGCCAGATCTACCACCTTAAGGCAGATGGACGCGTCTGCAAGGCCACAAAGGTTCCATACCTTCCTCCTCACAAGCTTCAACAAATTGAAGTTTGGAGGAAAGATGTGTCCAAAACTTTCAGAAAGACTTGTTCTGCTAGGCCAGACAGATCCCAGCCAAAAGCTGTTAATGGTATCCGGCCCGTGTCTGAAATTGTGCGTACCACCACTCCACATCAGATTAATGGGCACGGGAGTCGACCTCGGCCCCGAAGTGCCTGGTCAAACTCTACAAATGACATGCAAACGGTGACAAGTAACTTGGCTGAGACGTCGCTACACTACGCAGCACAGAGGGAGCAACTACATAAAGTAAACAGTGCCAAGAAACAATCAATAAGAATCAATAGAAAGCAGGTAACACACACTGGGGATGCTGGGGCAACAGCGGAGAGTGGTGTTAGGACGGAAAGAGGATCAGCACTGAACTCTGCTAAGGAGATCATCCCTAACGACAGTGTCCCCGAGGAGAAGGAGGGGAGCGAACAGGGCGAAGAGGATAGCTTCAGTGATGTTGAGGTTCTGAGCAGTGTTACACAGTTCAGGATGGAGAACAGAGGACATATGATACAGGTTAAGGACCAGTCGGTCCTGTCCATGAGATCTCAATCAAATAATCTTCTTAATGTCTTATCTGTGGACGACTGCAAAATGGCTATTAGGTCTAGACAGCGCAACCGAATAATTCAGGAGCAGGAACAACAAAATGGTGACGTGAATTCAGACGAGAAACTCACTGATATAGATTCTATAGGGAAGTTAACCTTGGATAAAAGTAGGACTAGTTATGGAAGGAAGACTGCTGGTGACAAGGCAAACGAAACAGCATCAAAACTTGGAAGGGACACAAAAGTGCCAGCAAAGAGTCGCACGGCTAAAATCACCAAGGCCATAGACAATATGGTGCATGACAGAAAAGTCATGAATGACTTGGATCGTAATTTTGACTCCAGGATTGGTTCTACTGCTAGAATAACACTAAATCGTGCTGAAGGGGGCAAAATTTTTAGGAGATTAAATTCGGCTTTGAAAAAACATGTGAATGGTTTACTCCAGCATCAGTCTGCTAGTCAAAGGAAGTTTTATACTCAGACTGTAACGAGTAACCAGTCGGACACTCTGTTCGAGGACGATCATCAGTACAGGAGTGGAACATGTACGCCGTCATCAGAGGAGCAGGTCCCTTCGGGGGACGTCACCCCTGCACCCCAGGACGGCCTGGACACATATCAGGGCGTCCCACAGACACCAGCTATACCAGAGGAGATGGAGGAGGAAGAGGACAGTTTAGATAACTCTATAACATAGACAGTGTCATCTGTAATATAGACAATGTTGTCTGTAATATCATTGACTAATCCTACAACATACAGTCATATGGGATTTATTCATAGCTTTTGGATTTTTACCTTCCGATGTTGTGAGTATCTAAAAGAACCCAAAATGTAATCTAACCAATTCATTAATTTTGATATGGATTACTATAATGAATGGTCCCTTTGCAGATTAAAGCTATTTAAATCTATAATTCATTGCAATTTTCTTTTACTTAAAACACTTAATATACTTTGGTATGAAAAATTCCCTTTTAATTAATATGCCCTGTCAGCTATGAGCAAATATTTTTCTCTTTATTATATGTGCCACAGAACTGTTAATCAAAGGTAATTGACAAGTTAATTTGTATATATACCTGTATATGGGGTATTTAATTACAGGTATGACAATTCTGTCTGTATAAATCTGCGTAATATAGTGGCATATAATGCATGGTACCATTGGGTACAGTACTACATGTGATATACATACCAAAGTCCCATCGACCAGAATTCTGATCACCTATACAGTCTTTTCAAATTAATGCCAATACCAGATTCAGAACGTAAGACATTGTACTTAACTTTGAAGTTTGTTAATATTGATCTGCCCATAGTAGAGTACTGACAACAGTACACAGGGCTGAGGCTATACACAGCTCCCGCGGAGGACAGGGCACTAGTCCCATTATATCCACACACTTCATTATTTAGTGGTCCCTCACAATCAAGGGACTGAAATGGACCCCATATAGGCACCTTTAAGGTGTTTTGAGAATGAGACAATCACGTTGTGTATTTACTTGACACGAATTATCGGGTAATAGATGGTTGTTTGTGTAAGTGGGTAAATATGAATGAAAACACACAAGACACTCAAGTCTACTATTTAATAAACATTGCTCAATGGAATGTTACATTTCTTCAGTAATTTTTTGACACAAAATTCTGATTTAGACCTTAGATTATTTTTTTTATAATTCACCTGTTTTTTACATTTGACATGCATATAATGGAATTGTTCACTTAGAAGGACTATTCAGAAACATGATAACATTTTTCAAATTATTAAACATATTCATAAGTGTTTCCAGTTAAATAATAAAATATAATGCAGTTCGTGGGGAAGTTCTTTTAAATGAACAAAAGAAATATGATTCAGCTAAAAGTCTAATCACATTAGCCTATGCTGAATATATTTTGTCTTTGTCAGACTTATTGCTAGACTTTTTAATTAACAACTTATGTGTCACAAATACACAATGATTTACCTCGTTGTTGTTTTGTAACTGTGTCGCAAATCTTTCATGTTACTGTGTTGCAAATCTTTCAGTTCCATTTCTATTTTTCTCAATAAAATGGCAATGCTTTTTTAATTTATTTTCATTTTATAAATCTAATTTTGAGGTCGGAAGCTTTTTCTTGCTACAATTCAATCATAGTTATAAGTTTAGTAAGTGTAATGTATAATGTATTATTGAAAGTTCAAGCAATTATTTAAACATTAATTGTGGAATTCATTTTTATTCAATATCATAAGCCTTCAGACACATTAAAGGGTTCCAAAATACATTATAAAATAACATTTCTAGCTAAAAAAAAATAAAAAGAATCCAAAATAATTCATGGCTTTTTCAATACAAAAAAACTGCATTAAAATTTCATAAAATTCACAGTCATTGTACCCAACTACAAAGCCAGCTGATTAAGTTAACACTGTGTTGACTTTTGAACGAGAGCCCTGATTAATTGTTTGAAGATTATAACCCAAGGGCAAGCCTTGGCAAAAATATTTTCACTCCAAAAGAAATTCATAATAAATTTATTTCTTTAGTAAACATCTATTTTCAAAAGTAAATGATGCTGAACAAATCAGAGCTCTTCTATGCTGGAGGTAAAATTAGAAAAATGGGACTCTCTTCTATAATCTTATTTGTTTATGAACTTTACACTGTGAACAGTTTACAATTGTACAAGTTGAGAGGGATTGTGTGATTTAAGCTGTGTATGTATGAACCTTGTAACAGTAAGTGCTATTGTGGCAAACTCCCACTAAGGGTTGTTGTAAATGTCTCGTGTTGTAATTTAGTCTTCAAGACAACATTAAATTATTACCAAAGGTAAATCCGGGTAGCTTATAATTGTCTTTTCTTGTGTTTTGTTATTGATCAACGGAATTTTTTTTTACAGTATTTCATTTATAACACACTAAAACAGAAATTTTAATCTAAAATGAAGTGAACTGACAAGAGAATCAAATTAAATGCTCAAAAATACTATGAAAGTCATCCTAACCAAACTACATGTGCCAACAATGTGAAGGTCATTGTGGCTAGCACTACATGTGACCAATGAGAAGGTCATTGTGGCTAGCACTATGTGTGACCAATAAGAAGGTTATTGTGGCTAGCACTGCATGTGACCAATGAGAAGGTCATTGTGGCTAGCACTGCATGTGACCAATAAGAAGGTTATTGTGGCTAGCACTGCATGTGACCAATGAGAATGTCATTGTGGCTAGCCCTACATGTGACCAATGTGAAGGTCATTGTGGCTAGCCCTACATGTGACCAATAAGAAGGTCATTGTGGCTAGCACTGCATGTGACCAATGAGAAGGTCATTGTGGCTAGCACTGCATGTGACCAATGAGAATGTCATTGTGGCTAGCCCTACATGTGACCAAAAAGAAGGTCATTGTGGCTAGCACTGCATGTGACCAATGAGAAGGTCATTGTGGCTAGCACTTCATGTGACCAATGTGAAAGTTATTGTGGCTAGCACTGCATGTGACCAATGAGAATGTCATTGTGGCTAGCACTGCATGTGACCAATGAGAATGTCATTGTGGCTAGCACTACATGTGACCAATAAGAAGGTCACTGTGGCTAGCCCTACATGTGACCAATGAGAAGGTCATTGTGGCTAGCACTGCATGTGACCAATGAGAAGGTCATTGTGGCTAGCACTTCATGTGACCAATGTGAAAGTTATTGTGGCTAGCCCTACATGTGACCAATGTGAAGGTCATTGTGGCTAGCCCTACATGTGACCAATGAGAATGTCATTGTGGCTAGCACTACATGTGACCAATGTGAAGGTCATTGTGGCTAGCACTACATGTGACCAATGTGAAGGTTATTGTGGCTAGCCCTACATGTGACCAAAAGAAGGTCATTGTGGCTAGCCCTACATGTGACCAATGAGAAGGTCATTGTGGCTAGCACTCATGTGACCAATGTGAAGTTATTGTGGCTAGCCCTACATGTGACCAATGTGAAGGTCATTGTGGCTAGCCTACATGTGACAAAAAGGTCATTGTGGCTAGCCACATGTGACCATAAAGGTTATTGTGGCTAGTACTGCATGTGACCAATGAGAAGGTCATTGTGGCTAGCACTGCATGTGACCAATGTGAAGGTCATTGTGGCTAGCACTACATGTGACCAATGTGAAGGTCATTGTGGCTAGCCCTACATGTGACCAATAAGAAGGTCATTGTGGCTAGCACTGCATGTGACCAATGTGAAGGTCATTGTGGCTAGCCCTACATGTGACCAATGTGAAGGTCATTGTGGCTAGCCCTACATGTGACCAATAAGAAGGTCATTGTGGCTAGCACTTCATGTGACCAATGTGAAGGTTATTGTGGCTAGCCCTACATGTGACCAATAAGAAGGTCATTGTGGCTAGCACTTCATGTGACCAATGTGGAAGGTTATTGTGGCTAGCCCTACATGTGACCAATGTGAAGGTTATTGTGGCTAGCACTACATGTGACCAATAAGAAGGTTATTGTGGCTAGCACTTCATGTACCAATGTGAAGGTCATTGTGGCTAGCCCTACATGTGACCAATAAGAAGGTTATTATGGCTAGCACTTCATGTGACCAATAAGAAGGTTATTGTGGCTAGCACTACATGTGACCAATGAGAAGGTTATTGTGGCTAGCACTACATGTGACCAATGAGAAGGTTATTGTGGCTAGCACTACATGTGAGCAATGTGAAGGTCATTGTGGCTAGCACTTCATGTGACCAACGAGAATGTCATTGTGGCTAGCCCCCTACATGTACCAAAAAGAAGCCCTACATGTGACCAATAAGAAGGTTATTGTGGCTAGCACTGCATGTGACCAATGTGAAGGTCATTGTGGCTAGCCCTACATGTGACCAATAAGAAGGTCATTGTGGCTAGCACTATGTGTGACCAATGTGAAGATCATTGTGGCTAGCCCTACATGTGACCAAAAAGAAGGTCATTGTGGCTAGCCCTACATGTGACCAATAAGAAGGTCATTGTGGCTAGCCCTACATGTGACCAATAAGAAGGTCATTGTGGCTAGCACTATGTGTGACCAATGTGAAGATCATTGTGGCTAGCACTACATGTGACCAATGTGAAGGTCATTGTGGCTAGCACTAAATGTAACCAATATGAAGGTCAACATAGTTACATAGCGCCCAGACTTATCTTGTACTTATTAAATGCTTATCTAGAGCTAACACAACATGTCAATAATGCAACCCCTCTCCCTCCCTATGTAGCTGATATGGACCTTAATCATTTAGTTAAACAATAGTGAAATCCACCACCTCTGAAATAAAATAATTTTCTTATCATACTGTTCAGCAAACTATTTTGATCCTGACCAGAAAATTACTGGTTATTACCAAGAAATAATAACCTAATCCATAATCAGATATCACGCAGACAACCTACAATATATCACACATCTTTATGGAATGGAACATTTAAAGATTAGGATTGGGGTGTCTAAATTAACTCTAAAAGATTAGGATTGGGGTGTCTAAATCAACCCGAAAAGCTCAGATATATTAACATGGTATCTTTGGCTTCAGTTATGGAACCATCTTAATTAACTTGTTCTGCTGTGGTGTATTAACTTCTGAGATAGAGACACAAATTTTATTTACTTCTTATCCTGGGTTTAAGTTTTCCCCTAAGATGTTGATATTAGGGTCCCAGTGTCTCTACCAGAGACAATGAGGGAGTCCCTAGTTACCATGGTTACCTAGATTATCCTCCATAGTTACAACGACTACCTGGCTTATCGTGAATACAGGGATAAGAGATTCTCCTTTAGTGATCAAATATTGACACCATCCAAAGCTGTGAGAAATAGTAGTTAAGAAGATTCAGATTTGTATTAACACACAGGTATATGTATTTAATCAAAGTCCCTGTCAGAGCACCTTTATAAGTTTCCCTTTGTGAAGATTTACTCAAAATTTGATATAAAACACTGCAATAAAAATCACTTAACTCCTCTCTGATAACTTATACAACTAAAAAATCTCCTACAGGCTATATAAATGTTTCAGTAAAGACCTCCCAGGTCTTGTACTGTTCACCTACCCATTTTTTACTACAACTACAAAAAAAATTCCGTGTGATATAAAAAAAAATTGGCCAATAAAAATTTTGTATTGCTAAGACATAAATGTATGTACATTAAAGAAAATGGTTCATGGCTGTTAATGGTATGTGGGAGATATATTGTTAATGGTATATGTAGTTGAGATATATCACTGCTTGCAATATAAATTTAATTACAGTGTACCTTATTGCATGTAATTATGCATTGATATCTCACCAAGTTTTAATTGAAGTACAAGAGTGTGAGACTGAGTAAAGAAGTCTAAACCACATACAAATTTTCACTGCATTCACCTGTCCTTTTGAGTAAAGAAATAAAATTTCGACAAAAAACATCAGATGTGAGGTGATGCAGGGATGGATTTAAAGCACAAGTGCTTTCTGTGTGAGACAATGTAAGTTTCACATGCAGCCAATGTAAAGCTTACTGAATAGCTCAGTATTTTACTGAATAGCCCAATAGTTTAAACATTTTACGATAAATGAGAAGACATACTTTAATTAACCGATTTAATGATTTAATTTCTTTTCTTTTTGCGACCACTTTAATGTTCCACCTGATCAATCCTGAGAAAATAACTGGCTATGTGGTGTTCAAAACTGTAAGTAATCTAATGATTACGCTTACACATTTCCATCATTGAAAAAAGTTTAAAGAAATTAAAGATTAAAATTCAAGAATACCATTTTCTTTTTTTCTTTTTCATTTGGAAATTTGCTAAAATTCAATATGCTAAAAAATCCTATAACAAAATATACACTTGAAACAGTTTACTTTACAACTCTCTTACTATGATTTCCTCATGACCTACAGATTGGATGCTAAAATTGTACCTGCTGCCCCCATTGCATGATTGTAAAGCAATTGAATTTGGGATTCTATCTTTTCTCTTCTTCCTTACCGATTTTCTTTTCTTGAATTTGTATTGACAGCTGACACCGCTTCACTTTTGACCTAAGAGTTGAGCATTTGCCCCTGTGAGGTAGGATCTGGTTTCTGTCCCCTGGCTGAGATACCACATCTATGAAGGTGGTAGATTTTTACCCTGCTTAGCATTCAGCATAAAGATAGAGGGCAACTGGTTTGCCCATCATTATGTGACAAGTTGAGTTGTGTTGGTAAGTGGTGTCTCTGGCGACTTTGAAGCAGTTCTATAAAATGGGCAAGCGTACCAATATCACAAGGAGACACATCTGGAATATACTGCAGCTTCCAAAGACACAAGACATTCACACATGTACTGCATTGCATCCCTTGGAGGGGTGGTTATTACTTTTACATGACAAATGGTACAGAGATAATGAAGACATTGAAAGCTAGTTGCCTTGTAGCTCTGTTACCAACCTTAATGAGATACATTGACAATCCCGCCACGACTAAGTCACTGTACTTTATCAGGATTAGATCATCAATATTTAAATCAGCATTGAAATTAAATACAAAGCTGATGGCTCCATGAAACGCATTAATTCTAATTCAAAACATGTTTAAATCAATTCCAATACCACGACAATGATGAAAATTGATCAGACAGCAGCAATTAAAAATAATGAGGTGCGTGTGAATACCAGTCTTTTATAATGTAAATAAAGAATATAATATAAATCCATGGACGTATACAAACAATAGAATGGATAAACACAAAGCGGTACTGACATCACTGTTTCCATAGCAACCATAAAACATACAGGTAATCGAAAACGCTTAAGTGACAGATAGATAGATTACACTTAAAACATTTAATAAAACCAGGAGATAAAACATTATGTTTGTCAATACATGACAAGTAGTTTTTAGGATTCTGTGTGTAACAGTAGAATGGTCTAATGGCGACGATTTCCTGTATTGATATTTTTTGTCTATACACCGGTACTCATCACTGCTGTACATACCAAACCAAATATCAGTTTAGCATTCCTCTTTCTAGGCCCAGTAGATAGACCTATTGAAAGAAAGAGGCCCCAAGGGCATATTTCATTTATCCTGCACTGTAGCTTAACATCAAACCAGTCTGCGGCAAAGTGCCAGACCCCTGGTTTAAATCAAAGTGCCAAGGCCACTCATAGATGCTGTGAATGAAGGACTCAAACAAAGGAATAAAGAAATTGGTTTTTCATTTAAATATAGAATTAAGTAAACTATACATACGTGTGCAGTGTTGAATTTCGGAGTTTAATAAAAAAAAATATTCACGATATACCGTATTTATTTTATGATATTTGAAGTTTTTCAAGAACAATAAGTTGAATAACTTATTATTCTGAAATAACTGTAATAAATTTCATTTCTAAATTATTTTTGAAATAACGATTTCAACACCAATGAAACCGTTTAGAATCTGAGTATCATTTTTTTATAATTCTTTATTAATTGCTAAATTATCAATTTCATCAATGTCTCTTCAAAGACAAAAAAATAATAAGTAAACATTTTCGTATCTTTATATCCACTTAACATTGAAGAATATTTTCTGAAAAATATAACATTAGAAATATTACCATTTCCGGATATGTTTTTGGTTTCCTTTTTAGAAAACTAACATTGCTTTGACGACTTTTGACTAATAAATTATGGCCAAATACTTCTGTCAAATAAAAGGTACATTATTTCATTACGTACATCACTCGGATTTCTTTTAAATTCACAAGAACGCTAGCCGTTTACATCAAGAAAACTTCATGTAATGTATCGGACTTTAGCAAGTCTTCGTAAGCCTAACGTTAACAGCACAGCTGCAGTAGAAACTGGTTGGCGAAATATTATCGTGCAGAACATTTTAATCGTGAGTTTTGCTTTGCCGACTTTTGACTTATAATAAAACACTTGGACATATAGTTTCGCCAAGTAAAAGGTACATTATTTGGTTACTTATAACATTCAAATTTCTTTTGAATTCATAAGAACGCTATCATCAAGAAAACTTCCTGCAATACATCGGACTTTAGCAAGTCTTCATAAGGCTACCGTACATTAACACGGCAATATAAGTTCATTTGTCACTTTATTGTTGCTCGTACATAAATAGATCTATATTATCATTATATATTTTATAAGTTTATGCTGATAGATTTGGTACTTTTTCCCTTTCAATATACTTTATACGCAGTTGTCTATAAACAAAAGACAGAACTCCCAGTGACATATCAAGGGGAGAGGAAGCACGTACGCAAAACTATTTTAACTTTCAAGATGCGCAATAATATCTCGATATAGTTCGTCAATACAACCAACACAAAAACTTTATAAGCGTTATAAGAATCTTTCTTTTGCAGTTAATAAAATAGGTTCCCCTTTTAATCAAAGTTGTTCAGTTGGTTTGTTTTGTTTACGTCCTATTAATAGCTAGGCTCATTTCCTGTTATGTAATGTGTAGTATATAAATGTCTTTATATTTTGGGAGGCTGCAGTATGTCCCTGTTATATCTCTATATAATAATAGAACTTATAGCTTGATTTATAGACAATAAATATATTCCTACTGCATTGACTTTGTTTTCTCATATTGGACTCTATTACTATGACCCTAGGGAGTAATATGAGCCACATTTTATACAAAATCTGTTTCCCTTTGCCCAAAGATACTAAAATATAAATAAGTCCTTTTATTACTTGAAAGAGAGGAGTTCAAAGTTTTGAAAAATTCTCTTGACTTATTTATTCTTTCTTTTTCCTTTCTCTAGAGTCATCAATTTCCCCCCCCCCTCTTTTTTTTCAAATTGCTTCTCATCTGCCCAAAGATACTAATATATAAATAAGTCCAGATCCATGTTGTTTTTTCGCTTGTTTTTTTTTTTTTTTTTTTTTTTTTCAAATTGCTTTTCCTTAATTCACCCACTAATGCTTGACACCAATTTTGATGAGACCATACCCCTACCCCTGTAAATCATGACCGATAACAATTCATTAGGAAATGTTGACTACCAGATGGATGACAGATACGTATACTGTACCATTGTATAAGCTCACCTGGTGATGTTGCTATTTACTGGAAAATCTGGTATTTTCTAATCAAATTGATGTCTAATTAAAATTTCAAAAATAGCTATTACTCCCCGGTGTGTCAATGCTCTATTTCTCCATCTGATTCAAGTGGCCTTTTCTCAATGCTTTAGTACAAATAAAGCCTAGAGGACATTAGGAAAAACCTGTTGGAAATACATTGACATTATTGAAGCTGAGCAAACACCCAGGGGAATATTACTTATAACTGAGAAGTGATGACGGAGCAATATCACGAAATACTGAGTGGACAAATATTTAAAGTTTCAATCCTATTGGATTAGACATTCCATTTCTGATGCATCTTAGTGCCACAACAAGCACAGGAATTAATGGCATTTTATATAGGCTATTTAGTGGGCTAATAGTATCATGCATGAGTCAGTCAGGATGATAAGGATAGCTCAACTCTTGTAAAATGTTTTAGCTGGTCAGCAAGAAGCTTACAGAGAGCTGACAAGCCACTTTTTTCACATGTTTTTCACATGGGTTGAGATATTCTACCTAATTCCACTTCTTTCCATCTTAATTTTACAAAAGTAAACAAAAACAGACAGATGGACAAGCTGATTACTTAATAGCTAAAAAAAAGTTTTCTTGATTTTCCATTCAGAATTGATTGACATAAAATATATTGATGATACCTTCAAAATCACTATGTGATCTTAGGGAAAAAATTCAGAGATAATGTTTTTTGAGTGTTGTCAAAATTCAGCCTACTCAATACAGCTGGATTTGCCGTTTCAACAAGAATAACACACAATTGTCTCGCCTATTCCACTTTGTATACTAGTACGTGGTCTTAGAAAATTAGGTAAAATATTTCTCCATAAGGTAAAATTGATCTGATGTATGTCATGGTAAAAGTAAGGACTTGCTCAAATTAAAAAAAATGTTTTATGAGATCGGATATCAAAAAGTAGACTTTAACATAAATTATGTGTTTTTCACCCCAAAGGTATTATAACTAGGTTAAATATGTTCCTCAATCTTTGTCTATAGTGGTCTGATGGATACAACATGTATCTTGACCAATTTTCAGTAAACATGTGCATGTAATGGCAATTGATCAACAATAATTCCCAAATCCACTAAACTTTTAGTCTCAAAAGTACCAGAATCGGTTTAAATGTTATTTCTCAATCTCTGTCCATGTGTTCTGAGTAAAGAGCAACTTGATCAAGTTTCAATATGATTAACTTCCTCAAAGTGGACTTATCCACTCCTATCAGCTATCATCAAAGGTGAGACAAAAACTGCACTTTACTTTTGAGGTATGAAAGGAAACTGGAAAAATATTCACTTACAACAGATTAGACAAATTAGGTGATACAGTTATACAGGGGTTACCCTAAGAATCTACAAACACTACTGACCTGGCCCAACATGTCCGAGGGAGCCGCCACGAAGTCGAGCTGGTACGTACAGGATGGGTCGGTATAGACACGTAACTCTAGGTCACCATCACTCTCATCTACAGGTATACCGCTCTGTAGCTTTAGGGCAAGGGTTCCTACCTCATTATTTCTGGTCAACAAAGAAAAGATAAATCTGTGAGAAGGTACAGAGGTTAAATATAGAATACAGGTATACTGCTCTGTAGCTATGGTCCCAGGTTAAAACCTCAATTTTTTTGTCAACAAATAAGAACACAGGTTACAGGTAAATATGGAGTAAAGGTATACCATTTGTATTTGACACTTCAGTGGCCATGACTTCTCCCACACAACCAGATGTTTAATAACTTGATATTTGTTAAATCAGCATTGATGATGATGGATTTCATCACTTTTCGATAGAAAACATTAATTTCACTTTTATCCTATAGATCATTAATGATGGAAGTTTACCAACTACATCAGAACATCACAACTTTTTTTTGTTTTAAAAATTAGACTACTAAAAGATAAACAAGAGGCCCCAGAGGCCTTGATGTTCATCTGAGTATTGCTTTACCATGGTATTTAAATTTGACTCCCTCCCCGGGGGGAAACGTGAGACCCCAGGGTCATATAGTTCTCAATTTTTGTAAAGGATCTTAAGACCTTTCCATCTATGAAGGATATTTGGTTCTATTATTTCAAGAATTTCAGAACAAGATTTTTGAAATTATAGCCAATTTTACCCCTTTTGCCCCCACCCCCAGGTGGGCTGGAACCATATAATTCACAATTGACCTGGTTGACCTTTAGTCATGGAAGGTTTCTGCAAAATTGTTATTTTGTGGGGGTGGGGGTGGGGGTGGGGTGTTGTACACTTGTAACATTTGATGTACCCTCAATACTTTGTAGAAACCTACCTGTTGGAGGAGTAGGTGTCCTCGTTACTCCAAGGTACGTGAAACATCATCATACTGCCCGTGTGTATATCTGAAATTGTTACAAATATTAAACAAACATTTTATTAGATCTGTATATTCAATCCACAGGGTCATTTGTTAAGGACAAATAACAAGAGACCCAATGGGCATGTATCGCTCACATGGATATTACAATGATTATGGAAAAAATACTACATTTCAAAGATGAAGAATTCCAAAGAATTCTCTTTTATCCATTATTTTTCTTTGAAAGTATGCTAATGGAGGCAAGGATAGTAATCTAAATGACTTACTTCTATTTCCCATCAAGGGCCCTGTTCCCCCTTTACTATTTATACAATTTTGTTCCCTTTCCTCTAACATGTTTCCAGCCCTCCTGCCCCAGGGTGTGCTTGTGTCAGAGTTAGGATTAATACAAAAACTGTTCCTCTTCCCTTGAAGATGTTTCTAACCAAATTTGGTGTAAATCCATCAAGTACTTTATGACTAGAAGCGATTAAAAGCCCACTACCTTTCCGAAACGGCTTTTTATTTTTAAAATGGGAATGTAAAACGAGATCGATAATTTTGTAGAGTCGCAAAAGTTATTGACTTACCATTAATAATACATATATAATCACCTTCTGAACAATTTAATCAAAACAAGAGGCCCAGAGGGCCTATATCGCTCACCTGGTTTTTTGTTAGTAATTATCACAAGACTCTGACAATTAGAAAAATAAGCAAAATTGACTCCCAAAGTTTAATTTTGAATCACAACCATACAATGATGCTATTGATACCATACAAATATGCTATCCAATACATAGGTTCAGAGACAAAGTAATTTATATGAAAGTAGTAGCCTAATTGACCTTTTTGAACTCGCATCTATTGCCGTCGAAGGCCCCGGGGTCAGCCCTATCATTTGTACAATTTCAAATCCCAACCCTATAAGGATGCTACCATTGCATTATAAGTGCTCTTCCATTCTTAGTTGCAGAGAAGAAGTCTTTTATATGGAAATAGCTAAATTAACCCCTATTGACCCCACCCTTCAGGTCCCCGGGGGGTCAGCCCCATCATTTGCAAAATTTTGAATCCAAACCCTATAAGGATGTAACCATTGCATTATGAGCGTAATCCCATGTTAAGTTGCAGAGAAAAAAGTCATTTATATGGAAATTGACCACTTTTGACCCCGCCCCTCAGGCCCCCGAGGGGTCAGCCCCATCATTTGTACAATTTTGAATCCCCACCCTATAAGGATGCTATCATTGCATTATGGGTGCTATACCATGCTTAGTTGCAGAGAAGAAGTCATTTATATGGAAATAGCCAAATTGACCCCTTTGACCCCGCCCCTCAGGCCCCCGGGGGGTCAGCCCTATCATTTGCACAATTTTGAATCCCCACACTATAAGGATGTTACCATTGTATTATGGTTGCTATACCATGCTTAGTTGCAGAGTAGAAGTCATTTATATGGAAAAAGCTAAATTGACCCCTTTTGAACCCGCCCCTCAAGCCCCCGGGGGGGTCAGCCCTATCATTTGCACAATTTTGAATCCCCACCCTATAAGGATGCTTCCATTGCATTATGGGTGCTATACCGTGCTTAGTTTCAGAAAAGAAGTCGTTTATATGGAAATAGCCAAATTGGCCCCTTTTGACCCCGCCCCTCAGGCCCCCGGGAGGTCAGCCCCATCATTTGTACAATTTTGAATCCCCACCCTATAAGGATGCTACCATTGCATTATGGGTGCTATCCCATGCTTGGTTTCAGAGAAGAAGTCGTTTATATGGAAATAGCCAAATTGGCCCCTTTTGATCGACCCCGCCCCTCAGGCCCCCCGGGGGTCAGCCCCATCATTTGTACAATTTTGAATCCCCACCCTATAACGATACTACCATTGCATTATGAGTGCTATCTCGTGCTTAGTTTCAGAGAAGAAGTCGTTTTTATGGAAATAGCCAAATTGACCCCATTTGACCCCGCTCCTCAGGCCCCCGAGGGGTCAGCCCCATCATTTGTACAATTTTGAATCCCCACCCTATAAGGATGCTACCATTGCATTATGGGTGCTATCCCATGCTTGGTTTCAGAGAAGAAGTCGTTTATGGAAATAGCCAAATTGACCCCTTTTGACCCCGCCCCTCAGGCCCCCGGGGGTCAGCCCTATCATTTGCACAATTTTGAATCCCCACACTATAAGGATGCTACCATTGTATTATGGGTGCTATACCATGCTTGGTTTCAGAAAAGAAGTCGTTTATGGAAATAGCCAAATTGACCCCTTTTGGCCCCGCCCCTCAGGCCCCCAGGGGATCAGCCCCATCATTTGTACAATTTTCAGTTAGTAGCCCATAAGGATGCTACCAGTCAAATTTTGTTGAAATCCGACCTGTAGTTATGGAGAAGAAGTCGATTGTTGACGGACGCCGGACGACGGACGCCAGACGCCGGACGCCGGACGCTGCGGTATCCCATAAGCTCACCTCGGTCTTTCGGACCAGGTGAGCTAATAAATAAAATGTTAATTTCATAACGCGGGTCATCTTATGATTCCCACCGTCGTCCTAAATACCACGCGGTAGTTGACTATCACTGCGCCAGACGGCAAAACAGTGAAATGACTTTCCACTGTTTTCATATATTACGCGGTAAATCTTGCATATCTTTGGTGTTGCAATCTCTTCTTAGGCCATCGGTACATATTTTCTGACGTTAATAATGTTTTTAAGAAATCTTTATATTTTGCTCCGGAAAGGTAGTGGGCCTTTAAAAGGAATATCCTTTACATCCCTTTTTGTACCCTATATCCCCAGCCCAAAGGGAATCAAGAATTACCATTTAATAAAATCTTATTCCCTTCCCACAAAGATGTTTGCGACCAAATGGTGATTTAAAAGGCAAGAGCTGACAGATAATTCCCATCTTTTTACATTACTGATGCTAACCTGGATTACTTTGTTTGAGACAGTGTTTAGGACGGAGGTAGACCCTATAGGCCTTCAGTGGTGTGTATGTTATAGATCTTTACCTGGATTACTTTGTTTGAGACAGTGTTTAGGACGGAGGTAGACCCTATAGGCCTTCAGTGGTGTGTATGTTATAGATATTTACCTGGATTACTCTGTTTGAGACAGTGTTTAGGACGGAGGTAGACCCTATAGGCCTTCAGTAGTGTGTATGTTATAGATATTTACCGGGATTACTTTGTTTGAGACAGTGTTTAGGACGAAGGTAGACCCTATAGGCCTTCAGTAGTGTGTATGTTATAGATAGTTACCGGGATTACTTTGTTTGAGACAGTGTTTAGGACGAAGGTAGACCCTATAGGCCTTCAGTGGTGTGTATGTTATAGATCTTTACCTGGATTACTTTGTTTGAGACAGTGTTTAGGACGAAGGTAGACCCTATAGGCCTTCAGTGGTGTGTATGTTATAGATCTTTACCTGGATTACTTTGTTTGAGACAGTGTTTAGGACGGAGGTAGACCCTATAGGCCTTCAGTGGTGTGTATGTTATAGATATTTACCTGGATTACTTTGTTTGAGACAGTGTTTAGGACGAAGGTAGACCCTATAGGCCTTCAGTGGTGTGTATGTTATAGATCTTTACCTGGATTACTTTGTTTGAGACAGTGTTTAGGACGAAGGTAGACCCTATAGGCCTTCAGGAGTGTGTATGTTATAGATCTTTACCTGGATTACTTTGTTTGAGACAGTGTTTAGGACGAAGGTAGACCTTATAGGCCTTCAGTAGTGTGTATGATATAGATATTTACCTGGATTACTCTGTTTGAGACAGTGTTTAGGACGGAGGTAGACCCTATAGGCCTTCAGTAGTGTGTCTATTCCCTGTAGCCTCAGACTGTAAAACAGTGTGTCGTTGTACAGGGTCAGAGTACTGGCACTCTTGGTGATGCTCTCAGGGTATGTCATCATGATGTCGATAAATCCAGGCATACGGTAGGCAAGATGGCGTTCACCCTGGTTATACATATCTACCATTACTTCTGCCTGTCAAAACAAAACACAATTCTACAATGTCATGAAAAAATAAACAAATACATTAATTTATAAAGGAAAAGTAAACAGTAATAACCATTTTCACAGTGACTTGACCTCTGATTTTTCTAAACTAAACCCATTAATCCTCATGAAAAAATAAGTCTCAAAGCATAATTTGCCAAATGATCATTTTTATACAAAAATCATTAATTACATTTTCATATATAAGAAAATCTGAGAATGAAAAGCAATTATTACCTTTAAAGTTGAATTTAAGAACTTACCTTGTCAAAGGATTGAGGGACAATGAGAACGACATGTGTCATGTCGTTCAATTCAGACAAAGCAAGATGGACCACCTGTAATACAAAGTATTAATTACACAAACAGAATCACATTTTTACAGTAAAAATGTATTATTAAACCAGACAATATCTTTACTACCAAATAAAACACATGCTAATGTTCTTTTTTCTGAACAGAAAAGTTCAAATAATTTGCCGATGTTTATGGTTAAGAAAGTAACATCTACCTTTCTTCCCGAGTTGCGTGGTGGTATGAGCTTCCCTCTATCAGACAGGTTCGTACACTTTTTACTATGATAACAGATGTTTCAAACGATATCAATACATATCATTCAAAACCATAAACAAAATAGAAATATCTTGATGATGTGAATGACCCCACTTCTAGTTCTGTCAAACAGGAAACAATGAAAATTTGAATTTAAACCAATCTGAGACCAAGAAATGGCTGCTATATAACAAATATCTTTTTTTAGACTTTTTAATGCCGTACTAAATATACCATAATTTCAAAATTCATATAGGGCAATAAATTAAGTTTACCAATAAGATTCCTCCATTTAGTGGTGACATTGGATCATTGTTTGCTTATTACAGTGCTGTCATATTATTCTTCCTACAAGTTTCATTACAAAATAGATCAACAGCTAATTGAAGATGTATTTACAGGCAATCAGTAGCCATGAATGATTAAATGGACAAAAAGAGAAATTTGATAAATGTATAATTGGTATTTGTTTATATAGCTTTTTATCTTGTAGTGAGACAAGACAATATTGAAAACAGATAACACTTCATGACATATGGAACTTAAATAATTATGTAAAGAGTATGGTCACATCAAAATGCTAATTTAGAAAGCTCAGACACAAAATAATAAAGGGAAATAACTCTAAAATTGTGATAAGAGGAATCATTATTGTTTCTTTTTAGTGTTTTAACTTACCATTGTTTCATTCCTTTTTTTAGCTTACAAGCACAGATCCAATTATTTGTTAGCTGAAACAAACGATTGTTCAACAAAATATAGAAAATATATTCAATTTGATCTTGAATTGCAAAATCATGACTTTCAATGAAATATCATTTAACCCTTTAAGCGCTATATACTCTTACTATACAAGGAGCCTCACTGTTGAATTAATTTGAAGAAATACAGAAATTATGAATACCTTTATTTAATGTTCAATAACATTTTTTCCATGCCATTTTCAATAATAGACATATATACAAATTTTGTTCAGTAGATGTTTAGGTTTACATAGATGGTAAATTTGTCTCTAAAAATTTGTCAGGTAAGGATTTACAGGTAAAAATTACAGGTAAATAAATACATTTTCTTCAAAATTCCATAAAGTAGGAGTATTTATAATGTAAATCACCTAACTATCATTCTTTATTCCTGTTCTTCAGCAAGGAATAGAATTAATTAGTTTTGGTGATTAATTGATTCATATTTCAGGTGTGAACAGGTAAATCATAGCTGTAGTTGACAGGTAAACATTGTTGTTGAATTATGAAAAAAATACTAAGTATGTTGTAAATTCTGACTTTGTGATTATTATTTCACACATTTCTTGTGAGTTTTACCTGTTTTGAAGGACTGATTCAGGAGGTAGATATTTCATCAGAGTCCTTGTCATTAGTAGGTAATAATACCTGGCGATAATTTACATACATGTGTAGGTATGAAGGTGTCGTTGTCACACAGGTGTAAGTTTGAGAGAATATTTTGGAAACGATCTTAAGACATTTTGTCTCCGAAAAATGGAGTAAAAATAACGTTCTCAGTTGCCCAGTAAGAATCGGTTTTATGGACAATCCCATCGCTATAACAAGACCAAAAAATAATTTCATCTCCTCAAGTGACACATGTTTCCACTCGAAGATACGTGAGTGATTTCCTTGACGACCTTGATATTTTGCAGTCGGCATATAAATCTGTTGGACAACAATATTTAAAAAATCGTCATTTAGAAATACGTGAAAAAAATCTATAGGTTCCTGATTTTCCATATTAATAATAAGTTTTGATTCCCTTGTAAACGGGACACAAAAAGGTGGCCACGATGATTTCATCCAACCCTCCGCTTTGTCCGAGTTGTCTTCGTCGTCATTCTCGGGCGAGAATTCATCCATATCAATGTGAGCAATTACTGCTCCATTCCTAACAATATACTTGGGCCCAAAACCTTTAAATTCAGTTTAACTGTCGCTATTTTCATTGAAGATATTTTCAATATTATCGTCTTCGTCACTGTCCCAGTCTGAGTCAAAAGCGGCCGCCATGATGGAATTTACGAATTGTTTACGTTTGCTGTCGGGGCCTGTTCAACATAGCATATCGTAGTACTCCCGCCGATAGTATCAGTACACACACGCTGTTATGCTAGTTTGGGGCCTAAACAACCAATCAGAATCATTTTTATTTATAAACACGTGGATGGGAAATACCTAAGAGCCGTGTGAAAAAGGTTGTCAACAGAACGACATTTGCGGTGACCAACATTACGAGACCGATACTAGCGGAACGACATTTGCGGTGACAAGCGCTTAAAGGGTTAACAGTACTAATTTTATCTAAATTCAAACACTATCTTTATTCATAACATAGCAAATTGACAAAAATAAGTTTTATAGTTGGGATAAGAAAACAAGCTGAGAGCTGAACCATATGCCATCTTAATTATTTATGCTTGTGGAAAGCATTCATTTTTCTTCATGTTACAAAGAATTTGGTAATTTGGCTAGTATTTGCCGAGATGATACTAAAATTTTATATAAACCTTAACAGTATGACTGTTAACTTTTTTCTGAAATAGCTATAAAGATACACACCACATCACTGATGGCTACTAGTGAGTCTACTCCTTCCCTTTGTATCGGTACAGCTAGATACTGTGTCGTAGGTACCTACAATATCAAAACCTTCACTCAGAAAGTCACATCTTACAACCAACAGCTCTAAATTATCATTTATAGAGAAATACATACATCTTAAATCTTACAACAAATCTTAAAACCACAAAAATGTTAGATTGAAATGAAGATAATCCAAAATTCAGATATAATGGTGCATACTTTTCTGGTTAAAATCCAATCAGACCCGATCAGATAGATTCAAAATAGTGACATCACCACTATACTTGGTTTGATTTCTCTCTTGACCATTACTTTTTGATTTACAGTTAAATTCTAATGATATCTCTTATATTTTATTGAAAGTGCAGAATAACAATTACATTTCATTGACAGTGTGTTTCATGAAATTGAGACAAATTAAGTACTTTGGAGTACAAATGGAACTACTTTAATTATTATCAATTAATGCCCTTGGACACACTTTACCTTATCAATGGCAAACTCCCACAGTTTTTCTGGCTTTTCCACCCACGTGATAGCAGGATCTAGAGTTATCTCCCTTTTCAATGCCTTTGTATATGTTAATGACCCACGATTTGACAGGAAGTGATGTCGGAACACATTCATCCTTAAGGCTTTGTCAGTGGTTATCTGAAGATAAATTAATGTCCTATCAAATTGTATATGTACTAAATAATATTCAGCTCACCATTAAACCATCACATTAAAGCTATGTAAATAGTGTGTCTGTTAATTATTATCAAAATCTGGAGAACATTTTTGATGTGTGCAAATCTGAATGATATTACAATAATATCAAAATGAATTCATCTTTATGTCCAACAACATGAAACTAAAACTTTGTTTTAAACAAAACTCAACCTTAAGTTCTCTCTGTATTTTTCTCTATCTAGTTAACAGGAATTTTATCTTATGTCGCCGATTATAATGGAAAATGCCCACAACCAGGATTATTGTAAAGAAGAGTAGGGTTCTGTAAAATGTGTATTCAAATATGGAATGTGATCTTAAATATATGGTAAGTGTTGTAGAAAAGGTGTAGACTTTTACCTGAGATGTAACTGGGTCGGTGATATCAAACAGGGCGCGGGTCGTAGCCAGAACCATCTGTCGGCACCTGTAATATCATAATATTTACACATATCTTTTTCATTACAAAAGTTCAAGGAGAATACATGTATTATAAAAATTATGGTAAAATGAAGCTGACAAACTAATCACAAACATAGATACATAGTTTATTATAGACTTTATTCTTGTGCTTTGTACATAATTTCCGTAGATTATTTCTCTTTGTAGGAAGTACAGGCCGCAAAGCAGTGAAAAGTTTGGTTTGTTTTTATTTTATGACATTTAAAAAAGTTACAACATTTTGAAGCAAAAAAAAAAAAAAAAACCAACAAAAAAAAAACTTCACTTTAAAATTGTGTCATGATCCTGGGGCCAGATATATAACATTATATAGAGAGAAAAACTAAAGAAAAGGAAAACTTAGTTATAGGTTTAGAGCCTAAATCTTGGACACATTGGAGGTTTATACCATATCTAGACTTACCATACAGCACACAGATGGTCTGTAGACACCCACGCATTAGGGACAGACATGGTCTGAAAATCAACAATTTGTGAAATTTAAATCAATTGTTTTTAAGAACACCATTGTATGAAAAATTGTGCAAGTGAAACTAACTGGAAAAGAATATTAAACAGTTCCGTCTGAGTTTAAACATCATTTATTTATTAATACAAAATATAAATGTTTATTTAAAATTTTGCATGGTAAAGAATGTTTAGTACTTTTATTCTAGTAAATGTCACCTTTGCATCTTTGATACAGATGCTGACCAAGAAAATTGGTATTTATCTTTGATACATAATCATGCTGACAAAGAAAATTGATATTTATCTTTGAAACAGAATCATGATGACCCAAAAAAATTAAACTCAAATGAACAGTACTTACTGATGTGTACACACTGTTGGATTCATCGACAATCTATAAAAGACAAGTTTATTAATTTAAATTCATCTTGTTTAAAACTAGAACCAACACTTTAGACAGAAAATAATATATTGTATTAATTCCATTTTTCAGATTCGAGACTGGATATGGATCAGGATTTCTTAAAACATTTGTTTAATAAGATCATTATTATCGCCATGCACATGTTCAAAGGATTTTTATCTGAACATCACTTGACTTGACTTTATGTCCAATTATCATCATACTCATAGTTACTGTACATCTGGTTATTATGCTGATCAAAATGTTTGCAACTTTAACTGAAAACGAGGAAATCAAATTTTTGCGATCTGGCTTTTAGGGTTTATAGGGTTCATCCATTTCTCAATATTTCACTGTCCAAATTTTCATGATTAAAGCAATGTCACGCACAAATCTTAAAAATATCATCCCCTTAAAAATAACCAGGTATACAGTGTTACACATTTCATAAATATGGTTATTGGGGATTTAGTGTGAAGTTCCTAAATTTAGCGCTGTTGGCCTACATACCCCCTTAAGGGAAGTGAAGCTGTTCCTGACCAAGACGTCTCGATGACCCCCTCCCGTAGAGACGATGGTCACATGACTTAGAGTACTGTTCCCATGCTCTCTCCAGTAGTCGTTCACAGTCTTCATAAACGTGGACAGCTTCAGGTCAAATGGAACAACTGTTGGTGAAATGATTAAGGACAGTATGTCATACGACATAACCAAACATCCATGTCAATGTAAAGAAGTTATCTTTCTGTATTAAGTATTGCACTAACTAATCCAATCATTCTTTATACTATCAGTACTGTACACTTAGGTCTATTTGTTTAAAGAAAAATATCATTTGCTGATTTTTGTGTTGTCATAGGTACCTCATTCTAAAACATAAAGCTGAGTAGCCTGTCATAGAAATAAGTGAAATGTATTAAAGAAATCAGACAGCACATGGCTAAGTTTTAGTTGGTTAGAATATATTACCACTACCGACAGAAAATAATTTACAACACAAGTTTACTTACTTGGCAGAAAATATTTTACAACACAAGTTTACTTACTTGGCGCCTGGTGTGGGGTAGCCTGTGTGATAATTACAGATACCAGACTGGGGTCAAAGTCTGGAAGTGTAAACAACGCTCGGGCAATGAAGACTATGTCACATGACCGGAAGGTAATTACGTTATTTTGTTTCTTTCCTAGTACTTCCTGTTGCGCATGTGCAAAAACATTTCCTCTCGGACTGGTATATATGCTACAAACACCTTGGTTAGACTGACACTTTACGCCAGCTCATTTAGCAATTATGAATGTCCATCGAATAGAAATGAAGTAGACAATTAACCACTGTAGCTATCTTTACTGAACTCACATATGATTTCATCGAATCTCCGTCGATCAACCGATCTTCCCAAACAGCAAACATAACCTAACCCAATTTGTTACAAAAGCAGTAGATCTGTGTCGAGTACCCGGGTAGGGGTCGGGTACTAAAATTCTGGTACCCGGGGACAAAAATTAGTACCCGTGACAGCCCTATATATGATAGTCTTGAAAACAATGATGTCACCGAGGTCATTTAACAAACCCACCAATATATGTGGGCTGATATAGCAACCAGAGTGTTTATATAGCAGTAATAGAACGATCAAACTAAACAAGAATGTATTGTTTGGAGCTGGTACTGCTTCTCTTTTCATTGATTTTATGGAAATATTCTTAATCTACATACAAAGATGTTGATGTAACTGAGGTTACGTATCAAATCACTAGATACATTGAGCTGATATAGCGACCAAAGTTTTGATATTGCAGTAGTAGAACGATCAAACTAAACAAGAATGTATTGTTTGGAGCTGGTACTGCTAATCTGGTCAGACCTTTCATTTACAGTCATTTTGAAATACTTCCTATTCTACAGATTCTCTTGAAAATTAGATATGTCTGTAAACAAGATGGGGCAGAGATGAGAAACAAATATATCCCCATACAAATTTCAAAGCAAGGACATGAAAATAAGGAAGTGTTTTGTATTATTGCACCCATCATTTCTATGGAGTGTACACATTCAAGATAAATGTCAAATGTACTGGGGATAGTATGGGACTTAATAAATATCATCATCATAACAATATCATAAACAAATTTATTTTCGCATTTTACGAAAGCTTGCGACGATCCGTTTGTGTAAATGATCATCACCAACAAAATTTAATCATACACAAAAATACTAACTTGCGTGTTCCTTCAGGTTTTATTAATTCAACCTCCTATTAAAAGCTAGGGTCATTTAAAGATGTGCCAGGTTTTTTGGTGGAGAAAAACCACCGACCAGCGGTCAGTACCTGGCAACTGCCCCAAATGGCGACCCAGAGGAGGAGGGCTTGTGGTAATATGTATGGAGGTTTACTATGATTGGATTTCTTCAGAACTATACCCGTGTGAATTTTTATTTGCTCTTATAAGAGGCAACTCTACAACAGAACAATAGCATGTGATGGTAAAGACATTTACTGGAGTACTCCTGATATTTCGACTCCAATTGGAGAAATAATCATTCTGTAACTGAGGTTACGTATCAAATCACTAGATACAGTGAGCTGATATAGCGACCAAAGTTTTGATATTGCAGTTATAGAACGGCCAAGCTGACAACACATGTCAATTTGGAGCTGGTACTGCCTGATATAGTGATAGTAAATGGACATATATAACTGGTGGCTACCTTCTGTCTGCCTGGGAACTTGAACTTTGCTCTCCTGAGAGCCTCAATGACAGCAGCCTGGTTGGTTTCCCTGGCACGGCAGGACATAATGGGCTGACCAATGTGCACACGGGCTACGGTTCCTTGGGGTTTGCCGAAGGCACCACGCATCCCTGTCTGGAGCCTGAAAGATACAATGGGATTCTAAAGCAAAGGTAAATCATCACATTTCTATCAATATTCTTTCTGTGGAAAATCCATAACAGAGACCACATGAAAATAGAATACCAAGGCATCAAGATTTTTTTTAGACATTTATAAGCAAATAAGAGTATGCTACATTCAACTTCATTCGGTGTAATAAAATAATAATTACGGTACCGAAAAAGACGGACGGACGGACGGAAGGACGGACGTACGGACGACGGACCACGGACGAAAGGCGATTTGAATAGCCCACCATCTGGATGATGGTGGGCTAAAAAGATCAAGCTCCATACTTTAAATATGAATCTACAGTTGTATTTCCAAAAGTTTCCCATTCTAATTGGAGAATTTAATTTTGCTGTTATAAACAAATCTGCAACTCTCCATAATCACGAGATCAGAAAACATCACAATTGTAATACTTGCATTTCATTATAATTTATAATTGTGTGTAAAAATCACTGGTAGTATTACCTATCAGCTCCAGCACACGACAACATCTTGTTGATTCTGCAAACGTGGAAGGGATGCACTCGCATTCGTAAATGGAAGGAGTCCTTGCCACAGTTCTTCACAAGGTATTTGTTGGCACAGATACGGCTGGCTTCCAGTGCCTCAGATGACAGCTGTTCATACTCGTCAGAGACAAGATGCACACATAATGAGAATTCGTCTACCCTGGCCTTTTTCTTGCCAAGATCAAAAATACGGATCTTGGGATCTAAAAATACCAAATAATTCAAGGTTAGCGAGACATCCAAAAATTATCACTAGGAGCCAAAGCCAAGTTTCACTAACAATTTTTGATTTGGGATTTTTTTTTTATTCTTCTCGACTTCTGTAACAGGTTGGGCATGACCCTTCATACAAGTGACAGTCCTGCATTTGAGTAACAATTACCCGTTAGATTTGAGTCACACACAGTTACCCGTTAATTTTGAGTAATCTATTTGTTTGCATTACCCAAATGCAGGATTCTTAAAGTGAAATGAATAAGTGTATAGCCATCATGGACTTTCAGTGCACATGAATTAGGAATCCACATGATATGTGTTCTATTTTTAACCCCATAGTAAGCATTTTCGTTTCACACAATCCTGCATTTGGTTACTTATTGACTATACATTTGGGTAACTGCAGTTACTCAAATGCAGACTGTTATCCTGATGTCCAACCTGCATAATGCTTTCCTATGGAAAATTTCAAGTTATGAAATTTCCTCAAGTTAAGGGATGTTTGTGAAACTGAGCTCTGCCTTAGGTAGGATAGGTATATATTCACCTCTGAATTCATAAATAATCCTTTAATTATAGTGTGGCTAGTAGCATGGGGTTCATGGTTTTTTTTTATTTGCAGCAATATGCAACAATATTGATTATTATGTTAACATGAATTCAATTATCAACATATATGGCATATCAACCTTCTACAACATATTTCCAGATCCATCATGTACTTACCTGGGACACCACGACAAAACCTTGACTTGGGGTATGGCTTGTTTTTACAGTATCTGTAACTATAAAACAAATTGATATTAAAGAAACAATAATCACGAAAGCCTTGGATTCACCGTTGAAAGAGCAAACTTTATAGTTATTAAGGAAGGGGGGGGGTAACTAGTTGTGATTGATCTTTTAAAAAGTAAACATTTCAGACCGAATATTCAATAATCATTTAATATGTCGATAGATTGTGTAACAATAACTTGACCCAGCAGTGTATTGGACGGTGCATGTAGTGACATAGAGTGACAAGAAATTGCATTATCATTGTTAACTATATCAAAATGTCCTATATTATCAACCAAACACGTAAAACTTACCAACGAGCTGGTCGTCGCCCCATCTTGAAGGCTGAAATTAAAACAAATAGCGGTTTATATTGGGGAAATAATTTAATGAAATAAACATTGAACTATTGAGCTTCGTGTATAGCTATTGTTAGTATACGCGTCGTTTAGTAAATCTAAGATGAACACGGATTTTCTCATGTGGGTTTTCGATAATCCACCATGTTTCACTTACCGTCTAAAAAGAGGCCTACCGGAAGTTCCGGTTGAGGTAAGTCACATGACATACCATGATCAAAGGGGAAGCACCACCGTGTAAAAGTCAAAACAAATAAGTGACATGCCCACTTGTTTCAGTTTTTAAAATAATTTTCAATGTTAGATTTTAGATGAAAAGCATTCACTGCATGGGCCAACAAGAATGAATGGTATGTATAACTCGTTTTTCCATGTCAGTTATTTGCCAAAGACAATAACGGAGTGTTATCTGCAATATTTAGCTGATAAATTTGTAAACTGTGAGAATCTAGAACATAAATATGTAGACTCGGCCTACTTAAAGGACTACAACAAATCACCTGATTTGGTTCTTAATTTGTCGTTAAAGAGGTTCCAATAGGATTCAAATTCAGATAGCTCCTAACGCTGTTTCAAATTTAGTTAGACGTACTATGTGTGTAAAGGTGACCAGCAGACCTTTATAAATTAACAATAAAATAGATTAAACAATTATGACGAATGAAAAAGTTTTTTATTTTAAAAATACGATTAATTGTTTACTCATTTAATTAAATCTAGTTTAAATCTTGCATCATTTAATTTGATTGTAAGCCATTTATTATATACATTGTAGCGATAAAAGTATTATGACTATACGTGTATTTGATTTCAATTTGATTTAGAACTAACTTTCATTAAATTGTTGGTATATACATTTCGCTGTATATAAAAAGACATTTTAATTGATACAAGTGCTTCTTAGATTACACTGTAAGGTACATCTGAAGGATGACAAGAAGATTATTTACGAAAAAAATAGTTAAATACTGTGGACTTTGAGGCTCTTTTCCGGAAATTTGCATTTTTTCGCCCCAAACAGATTGTTTGAACTATTTTTTTCGTTGAAGAGTCTTCTTGTTATGTTCAGAGTACCTTTTGGTGTCTATAAAAACATTTGTATCAATTGAGATGACTTCTTATATGCGATATTTTCGATCCACCATTTATAGCAGCCATTTTGCATTTACTACACTAGGCTCCTACGCTATTTGCTGGTCCGATTTTGCCAAACAAACTGTTGGAGTACCTGGCATATTCACAACTGAACACGATGGCATGATTATTTGGTGTCCATCAATGCAATTCACACGAGTTCTATGTCTTCTCCAGAACTATACATTTTTCTCATATTTTACTGTATTTTACACGCAGCTCCCACAAATTACATATCAACAGTAAGACTGACAGTTAGCCAGGGTATATACCAACAATTAATGAAATTAGTTCTGTTCAATTGCAGCACAGTAATGCGTTTTAGGCTTGCAAAATATCACGGTTTAAAGCCATTAGAGGTTGAAATTAATATCACATTTGTTGAAGAACAGGGAAAAATACTCATTATTTCTTTCAAGTGTTCTGACCAGGAATCAACCCTGGATCTCCGGTGTGAAAAACTACTGCTCTACCGACTGAGCCAAAAGCATGTATATTGCTCCGTCACCTGACTGATTGACAGAGATTGTATTAAACACATGCAAACCACACCAACCCGCTCTTTTTACACATTTTACCTCAATCTTAGAATTACTTTGAAGTCTCCTTAATCATATAATGACCATTTCACATTCAACACAAAATGGTTCAATCCCAATGTAAGTCATATAAAATTATAGTCCAAAGGATTCTGCTTCATGACTGGAATGATGGATGGTTTAAATTTGATGGATAGATGGCTGCAGGTTAAGTCCAAATTATCCTACTGACTGTTCTGTTTTACAGGGGATGATCCTCATGTTAATGAGAGACAAAGTATACTTACCAGACTCCTAGATGCTGTTAAACAGGTGATATGTCATTATATTTTAATATACTTTGATTTACTTCTTTTTATACAAATAGATTATGTCACTAACAATTTTATATGTTTTTTTTTTTAATATTTTCAATCTGAACATTTCATAGAAAGTGTGCTAAAGAATCATAATCATAATTCTATAAATTTAAAGTAATTTTTGCACTAACAAAGATATTATGAATAGTCACATTGCTAGATTGAAAATTTAGTGCTATAGAATATATCTTGGTATGAAATTTCATTACCTGTGGTATATATATATAGGTAATAGAGTCAGTGAACATATACTTTGTTAGGGTATAATATTTCTATAAGATTTGTTTTATATATTACAATAGTGCCAGGTACGATTTGGTGGCAGGACAGAATTGGCTGCTGATGCTGACAGCAGGTAAAATTTTTTTTAGAAAATAGTCAAGATATTCATGTACAGTACATGTTTTAGTCTAGGAATATTGATGAAAGCAATGGTGGAGTTGTTGTGTCAACAATATTCTGAAGACAAAAATTAATTTGTGTATATTAAGTTATGATTAATTGATGGAGATCTTGTAAAATGGTAGAAAATTTTGTGTACAAACCAAAACCTAATAATCTAGTCTGCTAAACTTCCATATATATTAGGCAAACTAAACAAAGCCTAATATAGAGACAAGTTTAGTTATATGCCCCCATGATTGACATTTGATCTTTCGTCAATCTAGCTGTGACATAAACCAGCCATCCAGTTGTAAAATATAAAGAATAAGGATTGAATGTAAATAACAATTTAATAACCAGATTTTACAATAAAACATTTATAGAAAATAACATCTGATAGTGTAGATAATAATTTTGATATTTGTTAGCAATTTAAATTATATTGTATTATAATTGTATAGAGTATCCTGTCTATGTGCTGCCTGGGAGACCGGCCTCCAACATGGAATGCGACAGAGTAACAAGGCTATCTTGGCCCTCAAGTATGTAATAGTATACATATTTCAGTATACATATTTCCATAGGGTGTGTTTTATCATGTAATTTACAATATGACTTGAGTGCCATACTGATGTGATAATGTGTTATTGTTACCTGCACTGTAGTTTATATCAATGAGTTGAAAAACTTATTGCAGTCAGTATCTTTATGTTTCACTCACAATAAAATTAAACTTGAAATCCCGCTCCACTATATGATGCTCTACAGTATGCTCAAATACAATATCTAATAACTCTCCGTTCGGGTTACCTCAGCATGACCCCTGGCCTAGAATCGGAACATCTGGGGATGTACTATTATCCATTTATACTTCTGAGAGAATCAACTACACCAAAGATTTTGTAGACTTTTTCGACACACTGATTGGCTAACCATAGGGGTTGTACTGAGGTGACCCTGAACAGGTTGCCTGTAACATAGAATATCGTGAACAGGTTGCCTGTAACATAGAATATCGTAGTGGAGCAGAATTACAAGTTTTGATTAGATTGGTTTTATACATTATAAATTTTCTGTACTCTCTTCTCTATACGGTACATGTAACTATCTGGAATACATGCTATAGATTACTTTCATATCATGAAACAACATAGTAGGTTTGTTTTGCAAAACCGAAATAAATCTTTTTTATAATACATGTATTTGCTAACCTGGAGAAAACACATGATATGAATTTTACTGTTTAATTGTGAAGGATTATTACATTACAGACAGGTGACAGAGATAACAGGTCTGAACAAGGTCACAGATATGTTCAATGACATCACTAATAAGGAGTCCGAGGCAGGTAAGAGATCAGAATCTCCTACATCAGAAATCCTCAACCAACAACATACTTTATCAATAAATGATAAATGAATCAACAGTAGACTATTTTTCCTTTAAAAAATGAAAGAACATTTTTTTTTAAACCTCGTGATGAAATAGAGTGTTATATTGTTTGTCTGTCTGTCTTTTATCATTCCATCATGTCCCATCCTGTCCTCTTGTGTCTCATTCTGATTTAATGTGGAAACAAACATTTCTAGTTTTTAAATAGTTTTAATATGTACATTACCATGCTAAACAACTGACTTTGTTAGGTGACATATTAACCAACTGCTATTTAAATATTAGTTCGGTTTTAGTACCATATTGATGCTATATTTTGCTATAGTGTTCTGGCAGTATGTGAAGGAGCACCTGACCAAACATGAACTGGACAGATTCATGAAGCTACAGAGTATCAACACCGACTCAGGCAGAGGCCGGTCCTGGCTAAGGGCCTCACTTAACGAACACTCACTGGAGAGATACACCCACATGCTCCTGGAGAGTGAGGAACTCCTCAGGTCAGAATAATGAACTGTAGTCAAACGTTTTATAAAACTGTTAGTTAATATTTCAATTTACAAATATTTTATTGGCAAAATTATAATAAAATGTCAATAGGATTAGACATCAGACTTAGCTTATCTTAGTCCTCTCAGGTGGTACAAACAAACAAAATAAACATGAAACAATGAAGGTAAGGGGAGGTAACTCCCCAATGAAGAAGAATATTTATTGTAACTCTTTAATCAACATTTATTTTTAAAGTGTTAACCAAATTTGCAGTTAATATTGATAGCATATTACACTCTAAACCCATTATACATAAACTCTTCAAGACATATATCAACAACTGTGCATCTTGACATGCAATTAATTAGATTATAGATGCATCACACAAAAATGATAACACTGCAATTTAAATAGCTAACTTATCTAAATATCCAGGTTAAAAAAGTTAGTCTGATAGTTGTATGACTCGGTACTGAATCTGTAAAACTGATGCTATTGTATCCTTACAGCCAGTTTTATGAAAGTTGGGCCTTCCTACGTGATCAGGAGAGAAGCAGTATGATGCCAATGATGGCTGCAGGTATTTATTCTACAACTACATTGGTCATTTACTAATTCAAAAAGTAAAATTTGGTGAAAATTGTAACATGTATAACTTAAATTTTGGGACAATCAAATTTAAGCCCCATATTGCTGTTGAAGAGGTTAGCTTAGTGATGATTTTACACATTGGTAATACATTAATGACTAAACTTATGTCAAACAGAAAATACATTTTAGCACAGTCATCAATAAAGAGACAATTCAGTCTAAGAGTGCATTAAAATTCGCACATATTTCGGAAACAAACCAGTTCTAATAGAAATTAGATTAGTTGGTTTTACTGTGATATGCCAGATAAGCCCACTGTTGTGAAATGTTCAAACTCGCTTACTGCCCACCATTACACATAGTGGTCGATGTCTTGCATGCCGAACCATGGCCCTTGCCAGTGTAGTAAAGAAATGTTTGCCTAGAACTACTCAAATCGCCCTTACTGTAGTGTGTTTATTTTACTAGATGCATATTCTTGTCTAAAAATAATTTCATCAACTCCTCATTGGTTATGTATTGCATTTGTTTAACGTGCTTGACTTTGACTCGGGTATAGGTACAGTGTACATGTTGCACTTTATCGTATTGATCAACGATTTAGAATTTCAATGGTATCAATCAAAATAATTAACAATGTCATGATATTTGTCAATATTTCTTGTTATATGTTTCATAAGGAATGTAGAACAATATATTTATGTCATATTTTGCTTCATGGTTATGTAACAAAATTAGCCACATTGAATTGTCCCATTGAGTATAAAAGGATATAGGATTTTTTATCTCAACTCTGATTAGTGTAACCTTCCAAATTATCCAATATTAAGCCCCCTCTGATTATTTCCTTCAAGATGTGAATTCCCAAAGGGGAGTTTATGGCTTTAAGCATACCTAGTATTTTAGAAATCAGTGTTACATAACATTAAAGTTGTCAAATTTGACACATTACAGGTCTAGGGTCCATCTTGTTCGCCATCAACATAGATAATGCTGATCTGAACAATGTCCGCAAGCCTACAACCAATGTTATCACTGTACCAAGTGCTATTGCTAAATCTCCACCTAGGGCAGACGATGAGCCACGACCTGTAATTGCTGGCGAGGAAAGTCCTTCATCGTCTTCAGGTAAGTTATTTATTATAGGCGAGTAAAGTCCTTCATCCTCTTCAGGTAAGCTCTTTATTACAAGTGGGTGGGGGGGGGGGTGGGTGGGGGGGGGGAGGGAGAGAGAAATGTCCATCATTGTCCTCAGGTAAGGGAAGGAAAGCCCTATATCATCCTCAGGTGAACTACTCAATACAGAACAATGCTCTCATAGTACACATTACCTGTTATTGTTAAAATGTTTGTAGTATGGTATAGACCTGCACATTGTCTCTAGCTTATTGAATTCATTAGTGAAATAGTGAAATTAATTCTTTATTTTCATTCTTCTAGACTTTTGACAATGCTCAATTCTAGATACAAGGGGAGATAATCTTATAAAATCTGAGTAAATCTGTACAACTCTTCTTTTCTTAATACTGATATTGTTACAAACACAAAGTTTAAAGATGCTCCACCGCCGACAGAGCATAAATGATATTCATCATTTGAACAATAATTGGTGTTTAATCATGTATATATATGCCTAATTAACACAAAAAATAACATAAAATAATTTATTTCGCCGTTGGTGCTTTTGCAATTATTACTTCATTCCATATAAGATTTAGTGCCACGGAATTTTTTTCGGGATGCAATTAAAGATGCTCCACCGCCGACAGAGCATAAATGATATTCATCACTTGAACAGCAGTATTTCATTCCATATAGGATATAGTGACATGGAATTTTTTCGGGATGCAATTAATTATTTTTTATATTTTTAACTTAAAGTAAAATTAGAAGCTTAAACTTTTCAATGGTGGTAATGGTGTAAAGTAAGTAACTTTTTTAACTGAAGAAAAATACTAAATCGTCTGCTCATATTTTTGATAGTGTACCATTTGTCAGCGGTGGAGCATCTTTAATTATTTTTCATGTATTTAACTTGAAGTAAAATTAGAAGCTCAACTTTTCAATGTGGTAATGGTGTAAATTAAGTAACTTTTGTAACTGAAGAAAAATAATAAATCGTCTGCTCCTGTTTTTGATAGTGAAAAAATACCATTTGTCAGCGGTGGAGCATTTTTAAGCAAATAAAAAGCTTCAAATTGCAATTAAATTATGTTTATATGGATATTGAAAAAAATTAAAATAGTAATGTCTTACAATATGTGGGTTTTGAGATCCCAAAACAACATGTGTAAAGTACAATTTACCGTTGATTTGTCCCACCATCCCGTGCTTATGACATCATCATTTGACATAAGGTTTGAATCACTGGAAGGTGAGACTAACCCATGCTAAATTGTACTTTACCCAAGTTGTTTTAGGATATTAAAACCCCTGTATTTATATGCCTTAATAAGAACAGAAATGAGATACATTAAGTTTCTAAATATAATTTCTTTCAACATTTGCTGAAATTTAGCAGGTTCAATGAAGATACCATTCTATGAATTAAGCAAAAATTTGTGGTAATTTTCAAGATTTTCCTATACATGTAATAGAATGTTACATTCCTAACGTTAATCTTATGTCTAAATCATTAATGTTTTAGTTTCTGTTAGATTATGTTCATTTTGACTGCATTTGGTGTATACTACAAAGCCTTTTATGATGATCAATTTTGTCGAAAGATATACTGAAGAAAAAGGAGAAGAAGAAGAAAAAGAAGATGGCTAACATAGTTAGTTTTGATGAAGATGATTCTGGGACCTATAGCTCTTCCCACCTGTCAGAGTTAGATCAGCAAGAGACGGACTACGGAGCCACGGTGGGCAGGCGCTCATTCGACTCAAACTTTGATAGTGATGTGACCAAGCCAACAATACCCTCACTAAAGGCACCTTCTAATGATTCATCAAATCAGAAGTCGTTGTTGTACCCTCGAGAGCCAAGTATTACTTCTGGGACGTCTAATGGCAGACAAAACAGTCATAGTTCTTTCAGCTCTGCTGATTTTGAGTTAAGGTAAGAATGTTCTCAAACCTTGCACATTTTAGATCTTCATCTTTGATTGATTTGTTCCATAAAATTATGTATGAAATGGACAGTCATTTAAGGTCCTATGTATTTCCTTTATCTACATATTACCTTTATTTGCTTATAATGTCTGATTGACTTCATTTACCTGTATTACAGTGAGCCTGGTAATCTGATACCCCTAACTCCTTCTGGTAATCCTATCGATCTGTCCTCGGCCTCACCTATAATTGTGGAACATAACCTCAGCTCATCAGGTAAGATTTGAAATGATATTGAAGTTAGTAATAGCAATTTTAAACAGAAAAAGAAATGCATTAGTAAAATTGATTTTGTGTCCAGTTACAAAAATTAATCAATGCTCATTTGAAAGAGATTTTGTTATCGTCTAATAAATTTCAAAAGATTATGACAATGAAAGAAACCATGGAAACTAAATATCAATTTACATCAGTAGTAAGTTAAACAATATCTGTATAAATGTTTTCCAATGGCCTGGATTTAAGGGGTCTTAGTGGGAGGCAACCAGAATGCCCAGAGAATAACCTGCATGATTCCAGGGCAGTGACCCCATGACCTTTCACATCCGTATCGAACATCAAACAATGGCCAGTCAGTTGAAAGATGAATCTGAATGGCTAAGTCATTATAAAACCTGACCACTCTTATTGACAATTTCCCATTGTACTTGTAGTGGATTCTTCAGATGGTCAGAAGTATGGGGGAATGGACATAGCTTCAGCGGCCCTAGCCCTGGATCTGGCTCAGCAAGGAACAGCTCATAGGTGAGTGAAGAACTAAATAAAGAACTGGATGTCTGCATGTTAAGACAACTTTTACACTAGACACATACCAACGTTTGTTAGAATACTAGGATGGTAAATTATATACATAATGTACTATATTTGTGACAGGCATTCAGGTAAATTTGTCCTTAAAAGAGCTTGACCTGAAATTCACCTGAAAATGAACTGAAATTGAGGTCAATTTCACACTTTTGACGTTTTTGCTCTTTTCAGGTAAAATTGACCTAAACTCGATTGATAAGAATTTAAGGCTGTACTGTAATGATTATAGCTGTTGTATGTTTCAGTTATCGTACCCAAGGAGATGGTGGGAATGTAGATGTGGTGGCAAAGAAAGATGCCATGTCAACAGGTAAAATCTTTAGTAGCTATTATCTACAATGTATTGTAGAGCTATCAGCAGCTTTACCTAAGAAGGATCCAGCTTTAAAAAAATATCATTATTATAACATGATTTTAAAGCTAACTTCGTTGAAAAATTGTTTCCATTTTCACCTGTTAAGAAAATATTAAGCTTTGAATATGATTATTCATCATTTTATGGTTTTATAACAAATTACTTTTAAACCTCATTTTCTTAACTTTTAAAACTTGAAGACTCCAATTATTTTTTGTTTAGCCTTTAAAAGTGAAATCTTTTAAACTTAAATATAAAGCAAACAGTATGACTAATCAGTCTGTTTTACTTAAAGTGCCACTAATTTCATAATACTGACACAGGACTATACTTGTACTTCACCATACCTAACTTATTGATTCTACTCAAAATTTAATACAGATGAACTGAAGCAGGCTGTGGTGTCAATGATGATGAGGAAAGATGAGGTGGAAGAACAGAACAGGTATTATTGTAGTATTTTTTATAATATTTTCGCCTTTATAGATATTCACGAAGATACCCAAATGAAATTTTTGTTACTCCATGGAAGCTATAGAATGTATTCTTGCTTTGATTGGGAGTACTATTAAGCAACTGTCTTTCATGGCAATTTTTTCGCAATTTCCATATCAAAACCATTTCGCAAAAATTAACATTCACAGATTTGAAAATTGAATGGAGATTCCTGTTATTATATATGTTGTAGATATTAATTTGCCGAGATAGGCTTTCGTGAATTTACTCTGATCGCGAAATTCGCAACAGTAAATGGCACAAGAAAGAAAGCTGGTTTACAGTATGTGGGAGTCACGATGTACTGCTTGTCTAGTGAAATCTTCTCTCCACCGGAGGCAGAGACATTGAAATAAATTTAAATTATCATTAACTTTGTTACTGGATAAGTTATATGATGCATGAGTTTATTGGATAAGCTACAGTATAATGATAAGTGATGTCTATTACAGGAGTTTACAAGAAAATCTACAGCTAGAAATGGAGACCTCATCCTCACTGCGGGCGACCATCGAGGACATGAAGATCAGCCATTCAGCTAAACAGGAAAAGGAGACAGCCAAATATCAGGCTTTACAAAAGTACTGAACTTCAGATTTATGATACTGATATTGATAAAAAACTTTTATAAAATAGTACAGTAAAACATGTTTATAAGAAACATGTTTTAAATTCATGGTTATAGCGTAGTATCTGTCATTGCCCTTGAGTGGTCTTATAAGATTTATGTATGCAATATATGTACCTGTATAAAGAACTATGCTTATAACAATGTAATATTGTTGGTCCACAGAGGTTCATTATAACCGTGGTTTAAAACAGAGGTTCATTATAACCGTGGTTTACTATATTAGAATATATTTCAACACATGATTTGATATTGCAGTCTTTACAATTTCATAATCATGTACGCCATATAAAAGTAAATAATGCACATGAGCCACAAGTTTGAAATGTTTATAAAAAAAAATTTTCATTTCTTTTAAGTCTTGTTCTTGATATATATGCACACCGGTATTTGCCAAAGACTGCTGGAGTTGTTTCACATTATAGAGCATCTTAATTGGTCAAAGACTAAGTATTTTTTATAGAAGTTAAATATGCCTCATTCAAGATTTTCGCAATTTTAACCAAAAATCAGGAAATAGAATTTTATCTGTTTACATCATTCAACCATTTCTCAATATTATGTGGATTAAATTTTTGCGATCATTGCAATGTCCCGAGAATTGTGAAAGTATCATTCCTACCAAAGTAACAGGCTATTTATGGTATATATGAATTAATACTGCAATTATTTGATACATAGCTTAGTCATGCATGTCTTAGAATGTATTAAGTGATCTTAACATGTTAACCATTAAATGTTGTTTGTGCTGTTTCAGAGAGAACGAGTTGCTGAAACACCAGTTGAGACGCTATGTAAACGCGGTACAGATGCTGAGGGCCGAGGGCTCACAGGTGGATGGTGAGTTTTGAGTATATCTTATATTACTGATGACTTCACTTCTTACAATCAATCATGTGTGACCAATGTTAGATGTATTCTGCTGATACATATGGTTACATATATAATGTGATGCATTTTAACATGAAACAAAAGGTATACATTGGTAAGAAACTTGTCTGTATGGGTACAATGAGTTTTGGACACCTCCCTGGCTTTGGAGATTTTTACATGACGACTTTTAACAAGAAACAGTATTTTATTAATAACTTAACCAGAACCTATCTCAAATGTTCAGTAGTTACATAGTACCCAAACTAGACTCAGCTTTTAGGGAAAGAGTCTTGATGTGAGACAAAATGATGCTGATCCATTTAAATGATGTCACCCTATCTAGAGTGTTATTATGGTTTACAGACAATTTAGGTATCCACCTAGAGGAACCCCAGCCCAATATACCACCAGCCAAACCTAGTGTGGACTACAGTCACGAGGCATCAGAGTATGAGAAGAAGTTGATACAGGTAATATGTTAGATATATTACATATTCTGTAATGGCATCAAAATAAGAAGAGAAACATCTCCTGAGCCAGGCTCCAAAAAGTAAAAATTCTTTTTGTTATTTTTTTTTCTAGTACAGCTGGTTGCCAACATGTTTATCAGTTTGATAAATTATTTCTTATAAACTCTGTATCCCCAATTAAAGAAAGATTAACTTAATTTACCAATTACCGTATAAATATTTCATGTAACGTTACTGTCCCCAGGTAGCAGAGATGCATGGTGAGCTCATGGAGTTCAATGAAATGTTACATAGGACACTCAACAACAAAGACGCCATGTTACGCCGTGTACAGAGAGAGCTAGTGGACCTTAGGGGGCCAGTAAGTATCCTTATCTTTTGGGTATAATAAAGAGGGTATGTTTTTATACATTTTTTCAGATACTTAAAACTAAGTTCTTTTGCCAATTTCGTGATCCAAGTTGATCTCCACAATTAAATATCTAAATCATAGTTAGAGGAATTAGCATTCAGTTTTTAAATCCTTGAATGTTATTTGTTGTGATTTTGTTTGAAAATTGAAATTGCAAAATTTTGTAGCCACGAAAGATGTTTACAGTAGTGTATCAACCAAGGCTTGGTTAATTTTCTGCGAGAGGTTTCCTTGGATTTCTCTCCATGAAGAGTATTTAACACCTTGTGTAGATTGTCTTAAATTCTTGTTTGACTAGGCTGTCTACATCTTTATAAAAAGTACATTTTGTATCTGATGCTCATTTACACTTGATTTTATGATGAACTTTGTGTTAAATAAAATGTTTAAATGCCATTAAACTACTCCCATTTTTTCTATACCGTATGTTACAGCTTCCACACGACCTACAGTTGACAGACGAGTCATTGAGTATGGACATGGACAGGTGCGGGAACAATTTGTCTTATTTACAGAAAATTATATTTTAAAAAATGGGGTTTTGTATTTAAATAAATTTTGTTAATTTTCAATTGATAATTTTGTTTGCTGTATTTTTTGATAACAAGTCTATATGTGTTTAAGTAAAATTACTTCTATGTTATTTTATGATTACAACAATTAAAAACCTGGAAATCAGATACTTTCCACTTTCTGCAAATTATAACATGGAAATCAGATACATTCCCCTTTCTGCAAATTATTTAGCCTACAAAAAATATTTTGAATGTAAAATTTGTACGTTTCAGTTTCTCGCTACACCTGAATACTCTAGTCAACATCTGGATACCGTCAGCATTCCTTCAGGGAGCTTCCTCTGACCAACATCATGTTTACCAGGTAATGTTCAAAATCTCAGACACAGATTACCGAATAAAACCCTTGTATTAAATAGATGAAATATAAAGGCTTCAGCAAAACCAAGTAGAATCTTATTTACTATTTTCAGTGAGGCAGTATATATATCTCAATCTCATATGGCTGTTAACCTATTGCTGGCTAGCTAAACCTCTCACGCTTGGGTTGAGTTATCTCGTCTTTGCATCAGACCCATGCCATATTTAAAATAAAAAAATACTCAAATATACAAAATTTATTATGCAAAGTTGTGAAAAAAACATCTATCAAAACTGGTAACATTTTCTTTGCGATGTGAACCAGGAAATTAGAATAATGTTTCAACAAACTTTACAAAATCTTCTTCTTCCCTCCTATAAATAGACAATTTCTGTTTATTTGTCCTATTGGACCATTTATTGTGATTTTGGTCATTTAGAATTATGATAATTTTGTTCCAGATCTATGTACGGATCCAGGATGAAGAATGGAATACATATAAAAGGTTCAGCCAGTTTCATCAATTTCATGTCCAAATAAAGAAACAATATCCTGCAATAGGAAGATATGAATTCCCACCGAAAAAGACAATAGGAAGAAAGGTAAGATAATGTTTAATTTGCCATCAACGCACAAAGTAACTCTGATTCACAGTCCAGATAAAAAAAAACTAAATAAATTGAATGCAGTGATAGCTGTTAATGGTCAAATGCTAAAAATTCAAGGTTCTCCAATTTGGAAACCCTTTTGGAGATTACATGCGGCAAAATTTTCATCAATTCAACATACAATGGATAAAAAATATATTATGTATGTAATAACTTAAGTGTTTCATCATAAAATACTGTTTTTGTTCCTGTTTCAAATATTTTTGCCAATCATTTATATTAAATTTATAACATGCGCTAATATTTGAGTACCGCTGCAATATATTTGAAAATAAAAAAAAAGAAAAAAATAGAAATAAAATAAATTCTAAATCTCCCACATTCAAATGAGATAAAATGGAGATTTGAAGAATTTTTGGAACCTGCATGTGTATTTAAAAAAGCAGGCTTTGATTGTTTGTTTAAATTTTTTGATGTCCCCAGCCAATGCTAGAAACTTAACAGATATGATGGGACAATTTCTTTCAAATTTTACTCGAACAATAAAATGACTTTACAGAAATCGTATTGTTTGTCAGCTTTGTTGCTTGTAAGTAAAATGTTTGTTGTGTTGTAGGACACGAAGGTCGTAGAAAACAGACGGAAAGTGTTCCAGACCTATCTACGGAAGGTGATTAACCACCTACTGGAGAAAGAGCCCACTTTAGCTGCTGCTGTTAATAAGGAGAGGCTAACTTTAGCCCTACCTTTCTTCAGGTAAGTGCAATCTAATTAAAATTAGAGTAGTCTTGTAATTCCTCTCCACTATGATCCTCTATGTTACGCTCCAAAACAAAATCTAACAACACCCCGTTCAGGGCACCTCAGCATGATCTCAGAGCTCAACTCGACTTGCGCTCCTCTAAGAAGAGAAGTCTTCTCAGAAGATCTTCCAGCCTATAGACGGAGGAGATTCCAGAAGTAGAAGAGCTACAATCGAGTGAACAGAAGTTATATTCTGGAATTAGAAGAGGGCAAATCGACTTAGACTCTGACCTATCTCAGATCATCTTGGGACATACTGTTAGCCGTTTATACTTCCAAAAGAGAATCAACCACAAGGAAGATTTCGTAGGCAAGACGCTGCTTAGTTGCAATATTGTAGCTCAAAAGACTTTTAGACAGAAAATGGTGTTGTCTTTAGAGCTGCAATTGGTGCCTATTACTGCTAATGGAGCAAAGTAATTATTATGCAAACCATTATAAAATGTTTCTTTGCATTTTATCGTACTTTTTTATATCGCTTACCTACTAGGGAATGAAACTGAACTATATGAAATATCAAATTCGGTCATTATTTTTTTTAATAATACATATGAAGGTCTTTCTGAAGGGAATTTATACGGCAAGTCCACAAGTTGTGAATTTGAAGTCTAGTGAGCAGTTCAGTATATATTAAGAATGGTAGTTATGTTTGTTTTAGACAAAAATAATATAAAAGTAAAAATAAAAAAAAAAGTATAGAAAACTGTGCCCGAGTGATTTTCGGAGGCAGTGCTCCACTACGACACATAGGGACCAATTCGTACCCGGCCGAAAGGTATAGTAGGCTGGGTACGTATATTCGTTCTGTACGCTGATTGGCTAACCACAGGGGTCATGCTGAGGTGATCCCGAGTGGGGCGGAATTACAAGTTAAATTCTAATTAGATTGTAGGTAAGTGTATAGTCTACTGACATTCAGATTCTTGTCTGGAACTACTCAATGCATATCATTCATATTTGAATATGATCTAGGGATTGAAATGCCTACCATTGATACAACTGACTCTCTATGGGCCAGTTCGTGTTTGGGAACTTTTAGACACAGTTTAGGCGTAATATATTGTTGGTGATAGTATGACACTTCTTTATTGAATTTTCAGTGATAAATCCCCGGAGAAGGAATCAAAGAAAAAAGGCATGAAGAAAACTCAATCCACTGCAAGTCTACAAACATCATCAGGCCAACCTCAAACTTCACCAGCCCAACCAGAGTATACGGGACTGTAGACCTCAAAACATTTATGATACCAAGTTATAAGTAGACCCTTTTAACGTTTATGTAAACTCAGTCCAGCCAAGTTGTGAACACTGGACTGTAGACCACAAAATGTACCTTGTTATTATGGAGATTATAGGCTCCAGTCCCAAACCTCAATTGTATCAAGTACTTGCTTGTTTTAATCTTTCCTATCCCATCCAGAGTCCCAAAGACCTCAAAGTTGTAATGGACAATATAGACTATAGCTGTAGGTCTTTTCAGTTTTAATAATTAAAGTACACAGAACCTCAGGATTTAGACTGGACCCAGTAAAGCTGGACTTTGTTGGCCAGTTTCAGTCCTCCCATAGTCCAGGACAGCAGACATCAAAATGTACTGGATTATATAGGACCTTTGTAAAACTTAGAGTATCATATTCAAGTAGGCTTGTATTGTTAGTGTAAAGTTTGACAGGGACCAAGAAAAAACTAACAGATGTACAGAGCCTTAATGTTGTATACCTGGTTATTATTGGGGATCAAAATTTTCATGTTTCACTAAAATTGAGAAAATTTGACTCAATTAAAATTTCATGATCTTTCCACAAGGGTATGTGATACTCCTCACATTTGTCGATAGTATACTCAGCAAAGTCGCAAAAATATCATCAAATATAACTAGCCATGCATTACAAAATACTTACTATATGTATGTACAGTTAAAAAAGGTTAACTTTTTGCATTTCATCAAATATTCATCATTTCTTCTTTAATTCAACAAGGAAAGGATATCTAATTTAAAAGTAAACTTATTTGAAGAGTTAAAATGTAATATTCACAGATCTCTATCTGAAGTAGAATATAATATTCTCATATCTTTATCTAAAGTAGAATTTAATATTCACATATCTTTATCTTAAGTTTATTATAATGCCTCTAGATGTCCATTTTCAAATGAATATCTTTAAAACCATACTTCAAACTGAGGTGGAATTTGGGACATTATATATTCATATCATATCAGGTTATGAAAATAATGTTTGTGTATAATAACAGTACTTTTAGGGCTGACCATATTGTGGTTGTGTTGATTTTTGTACGATTCATAAATCATGTCGCCAATTTTTTCAACCGAGTTGTACAATTTACAATCACTAGCACAAAATAAGTGTTTTAACTGTTGTACAACAAGGAAGTTACCAAGGTTCACACCTTCTAGTCATATGATTGTTGAAGTATTTAATTCCCCAAACACAAAGGCCTCAAGATTAACTATGTTGCTTGCCTATTGTATCTGCATATCATACCCATGTATGAGAAATAGACCGTATGTATTTTAGTACAAAATATGTTAACTGGTGCTTAATGCTATAAGTTTGTAAGTTAAAGTGCTCATCATATGAATTATAATCCACGAGATTATCATCAGCATCATTGCAACTAGCTGTTCAGCATATTTATTTACATCTTGATTCAATTCAACATGTTATATATATATTTCATCATATACCGTACAATGTATTTAAGGTATGGCACATGCTTGAAAGTTATTTAACATTGGTGTATTTCATAGTTTGAAAGCTACAAATGGAATGCATGTACAGATAATTATTTTTCTACTTTATTTCCCATCATCCCACCTCAGTAAAATATTTTATCTTTTTTAATGCGGAGTTATCAGCTGATGTGAGAAGCACTGAACCTAACTTGATTTGCCCTCTTCTACTTCCTGAATATAACTTCCGGACACATGATTTATAGCTCTTCTGGTGCTGGAAGCTCTTCCGGCTATGAGGTGGAAGATCTTCTGAGAAGACTTATCATCATAGAATAGTGAAAATCGAGTTTAGCTCTGTGTTCATCTTAAACTTCATGGAAAAAAAAAACAACCAAGTGTGTCATGTATCTTTTGGCCAGTGACAACAATTGATGATCGATGGCTTTCAAGAGTGGATAACTGTACTTAACAAAATGCTGCAGAATATATCATAATTATTTATTTATTTTGTTTTATAAAGCAGGGTCAAGATTATGGATATACTCATGTACTCTTGGTTATTTTAATGCATTCTCTGTACATATTTATTTTATTATACCATTGTCTTTATCATTCTTATCATCTATTTATATTAGCCAGGATGATGATAAAGGTCATCAGAGAAATTAAGATATTTTAAACTTGAAGTAAATAATTGTCACAAATATATATTAATCAACGCTGTATATATATAGTGGAAAATTAAACAGTTATCAAGTTATCTATTGTGATAAATGTGAACTTATCATCCTTTAATATACCAGTAACATTAACAAAAAAGTCCTGTTAGCCTTGATGATTGAGTTAAAAAAAATCAAAATGCAGAGATTTCAAAGGGATTATTTTTTTTCAAAAGTGGAAAGCTGGTAAAGATCTTTGAAACTAATTTAATATGATTGAGTTAATTTGAAAATTGACTGTCAAGTTTACATGACTACTGCTTGAACTTTTAAGAAAAAAAATGTTTTAATTAATCAGCTAACTGACATTCTCTGTGTGTTAGGGAAAGATTTCTGGTTTTATACTTGAGTATTTATCATCTGTATAGATATACATGTACTTACAGACTTCTGGTTGCCTTATAATACTTCTCTATTCTGCAAAAATATTCAGATATTGATTTCAACTTACACATTTTCAGATTTATAAGGTAACAGCCGATCATATATTCACATATTTTTCCTCACAAACTATAAATTTATATTATTTAATAGATTGTTGTACCATTTTTCAGCTTGAATACCACACATTTATCATACATATAGATTTTATATCGGCCATCATTATTATTTTATTAGTATGATAGTGTGTGAGGCTGGTGAGTGTAGTCAGTGAACAATGAATGTGTGTAAAATAGATGTATATTTGAAAGTGTATTTGAAAGAGTATGCCTTTGCCAAAATTCTTTTGCAAATCAGTATGCATTGCATCTGTGTATGTTTTTGTATGAAATCACCAAAAAAGATTATTGATACTGTATTCACTGTTATTAGTGCCCCTCCCCCTATAAGTGCTCCTCCCCTTTTCTGGAGAAGAGTTGAAGTTGTATAAACGCCCCATCAACTTTGCATCCCATACTACAATGAACTTGTGAGTCTTTCACATGTAAATTAAGATGTTTTAAGTGTCTCAAAAGATAAAAGGCATATGCATGTTTACTGACAGTAACAGATTATTGTGCCACGAGAACAGAAAGAATTAAAATATGACTAACTTTTAATGTAGTTTTTTCACCCTTAACTTACATTTTGGTCCCTATTAAGCATCCCCCTTGTTAAATTTTTAATCGCTCTTGGCGCTAATTACGGTGAATACGGTATGTGAATTCTCTTGCGAGATAAAGTGTATGTGGATACTCTTGTAAGACAAAGGACACACAGATAATATCGCTTTGTATTGTATTCCCCATTCATATATGACATTCAATAATACTCCTGTCTATATCTTCAAATCGTAGTATCAAAGCTATGTTGCTGGAAATATAAGCAAGCTTAATTTGATGCTTAATTTGGGTTGTGCAATACTATATTTACAATACATTGTATAGTATTCTTGATGTAATTACAGAATATGTGAAATGAATTATGCTGGTCTGTTTAACAAGTATGAAGAATTATAGATACCATTTGTTATAAGTATGGAGATGTACTGTACCAGTACACATTTTCTATGTATAGTGTTAAGATAAGTAACACTGGTGTTCAATAAGAACCAACAATTTAGCCGGTGTATATCAGTCATGACCAGAGAGAAAAATAAAAATGAATCATGTCAAACTGAAAATAGTGTTACAGCTTATAAATTGTAATACCCTATTAATAAATACAGCCTTTACCTGGAGTCAATGATGTGGCTTAGTGCTGAGGATGATACCACAGTATGACATCCATTATCAATCCAGTATTTTCAGTTAATTGGAATGTCTTCTCATCCACCAAGAATTATCATCTGTGATAGAATACCACATTTGGCAGATAAGCTTACACACAAGTTCCCAGAAGGAAGTTAAAAAAAAATGGTCAAAAGATATAATTATAAAATTCAAGGTCAAAGGGGTCAAATTTCTGGTTAATAACATTGGATGGCTAAATGAGTTCTAGCTCTTTCACATTTCTAGAAAGATGCCAGATAAAAGGTTTACCCATTAACTTTCCAAAACGGCTTTTAATTTCAAAATTATGTAAAAGGAGATTGATAAATTTTATAGAGTTACAAAAGTGATTAGCTTAACATTAATACTACACTTATCATAATCTTCTGAATAATTAAATAGCATGGGTTGTATTGTTTTTTGCCGCCTTCCTAATTAACGCACTTTAGTTGACTATATTACTGCGCAAGACAGTAACGCAAGAAAGTAAATCTTCATCGTTAACATATAATATATAGGGAAACTTGTATTTGTTTGGTATTGTAACCTCGCCTTTGACCATTGATATAAATCTTGTTGTTATTATGTTATTTTCGTATTAAAGATTAATTTTGTTTTTTTTTCGTGTAGGTAGTGGGCCTTTAAAGATAGCAGAAGACAGATTTACCAGTAACATATTAAAAGTGACTTTCTCAGCCCTAGAATCAGAATACATGTACTAAGTATTTTGTAGGTCTCTTGAAGGACAAGACATTCACTGGAGGTAATGGTCATGACATTAACAACCAAACAATGAAAACAGATCTACAAAATTCCTTTATTTAATGGCGAAATACCAATGTAATATACAATGTATTACATCATGTAAGTAAACATGTCACAACAGTTTATATATATATATAGTCGTTACAACAGACATAAAAATAACAGGTACACCTCCATAGAGATCCACTGATAACGGGTATACATCTCCATAGAAATCAACTGATAACAAGTACATCTCCATAGAGATCAACTGATAACAGATACATCTCCATAGAAATCAACTGATAACAGGTACATCTCCATAGAGATCAACTGATAACAGATACATCTCTATAGAGATCAACTGATAACAGGTACATCTCCATAGAGATCAAACTGATAACAAGTACATCTCCATAGAGATCAACTGATAACAGGTACACAGTCATCTCCATAGAAATCAAATGATAACAGGTACATTCTCCATAGAGATCAATGAAACAGATAACAGACATCTTATAGAGATCAACTGATAACAGGTACATCTCCATAGAGATCAACTGATAACAGTACATCCTATAGAGATCAACTGATAACAGATACACATCTATAGAGATCAAATGATAACAGGTACATCTCCATAGAGATCAACTGATAACAGGTACATCTCCATAGAGATCAAATGATAACAGGTACATCTCCATAGAGATCAACTGATAACAGATACACCTCTATAGAGATCAACTGATAACAGATACACATCTATAGAGATCAAATGATAACAGGTAGAGATCAACTGATAACAGGTACATCTCCATAGAGATCAAATGATAACAGGTACATCTCCATAGAGATCAACTGATAACAGGTACATCTCCATAGAGATCAACTGATAACAGGTACATCTCCATAGAGATCAACTGATAACAGATACATCTCCATAGAGATCAACTGATAACAGGTACATCTCCATAGAGATCAACTGATAACAGGTACATCTCCATAGAGATCAACTGATAACAGGTACATCTTTATAGAGATCAACTGATAACAGATACATATCCATAGAGATCAAATGATAACAGGCACATCTCCATAGAGATCAACTGATAACAGGTACATCTCCATAGAGATCAACTTAGAGCTTGACTTTCATATTTGTATGTAGTAGCAGAATTGGTAACCTCAACAACAGAGAATCTGTAGAATTATAACAGCCTTTCGTCTATATAGAATAAGGACAAGAGAGATGAGAGCTGGTTAAATTATTAGATCAACAAGATGTACCTCAACAAGATTTCCTTATCTCTTATTTCCCATAGAAAATATTCATCTTTAAGATATCTTATACATGTAGACGCTGGATTATCTACATATGAGAACAAATAATTACTGCAAGTAATTATGATATAAAACATTGATAATATGAATAAAATCATCTGTTCTTGGCTTATACAAGAAGAAACAGCTATGAACAAATTAATTCAATAAAAATTAAAATGCAGTTCTTAATTAAAGCATCTGAAAATTATATATTTCATACATGCTATTTCAGCTCCTCTCCAATACATATATACACTCAGGTATTGACAGAGTGTATTGTATTCCATAGGTATTTTAGAGCAGTGGAACTAAGACTTGTAATGTACTGGTATTAATGTTTAACTTTCTCTAACTTGTGGAGCAGTACCACTAAATAAAGCATACAATGATAAGTACATGTACATGTACCAGGGGTATGTAATTTACCAGTCATGGGTTACAAACTGGGCATTGGACATTCAACCTTCAACAGACATGTTAACCCTACCGATTCTGGCAGAAGTCTACAGCTTTTGAGGCTGATATTCCGCCTACCGCTTTGATATCCAAAGGCTTCAATATTATTTTAGATTTACAATGTATTTTCTTAACCTTACATTTTCCAAAGTCATTTATCAATTTCATAGAGTCAAATTGTATATTGCACAAACCCATATCTACTTTCCATAAATATTGATTATATTATCATCCAGAATGTACTCGTTTAAAAAAGAAAAAAGAGTTACTTTTTTACATAACTGAGTGAAGATGTTGGTAAATCCCAAGGTAATCTATTGGAACTAAGTTAGAAGTGTTCTACCCAAGTTAAACATTATGTTTAGTTAGACTAAAAACGAGAAAATTTAATTTCAACCGGATAGGGCTTAATGATTTAGCTATAAGACTATATATGTTTCATCAATTTCTTAATATTTAGTGCACAAAATTTGCACAAATATAGCAATCTGATTGAAATACAGATCCTTATAACCACTCCGTTCAATGGAGGATCTGAGAACATCCCATCAAGGGTCATGTTCGAATGACCTTTATACCACGTGTAATTCAGATCAAATGCATTTCCTGCAAGTCACTATATCAATCGACGCCATTTTGTCCCAATGTACATTATGATTAGCTTTGTTGTGCTCTTTGGGCAATATGACTATGTACACAGAATTATTCTGACAAATGTTCAAACTATTTTGTCCCCTGAAATTCACTCTCAAAATTTTGCCAGCAGCAATTTGATTGGCCCTTTCCAAAAGTCACCTGGACATGACCCCTAATGGGATTTTCTCAGATCCTCTTCCAGCATAGTGTTAATAAGGATTTGTATTTTTCATCATATTTACAAATATAGCAATGCCCTGTGAGAGTGTGAAAATATCTTCCCCGAGAAAATAATCAAATATATGACATTGTATACATGTATATGTATTTCTATATACAAATGTACCTGATAAGTGGCCAAAAGATCATGCCATGAATTAAAGCTTACTGGCATTCTGTAGCAGATGAGCTACAATATTAATCTGCATGTAGGCCTATGGAGTCTGTATCTAATAAATTATATCACAAAAACTCAGATTGATTCTGTTCATATTAAAGCCTGTTCTGTATAATTACTGATACACAATATATATGTACAAACTTACAATGCAACATTATAACATACATAACAGTAACAGAAGACAAACAGGCCGAGACAATTATTAGTACATTGTATTCTTATAGACATTGCATCATACAATTTAACATAAAAGAACTTAAATGTATAAGACAGAAAAATAAACAAATATAGGTATTTAAATTGATAAAAGAAAACTACTTCTCTTTATGAAGCTTTAAAAAATAATATTTTTCTCTCCAATTTCAACTTAAACAACTACAACATGCAGTCTCATGTAAGTATGACAACACATTTAAAAGTTTCATGGATTTGTTCTCTCAATATCTATTTAATATACAATTAAAAGGATTCTCTTTCTTCTTTGACTGAGTTTCCTCTAACCTTGATACCAGATTTAGACAATTCAACAGATCAAGCTGTTTACAGTGAACAGCTTGTCATATTGTGCAAATTTAGAATCAAGCATCTTTTGTCCCAAATGCAAATTGCACTATTGTTTAATCATCCCTAGGTAATAGGTCATGATGTTATTGATTCTGTGAGGTGTTGAGACAGAAATTTTGACAAATCAAAGAACTTATGAATATTTATAAGAGAACAACAGTACAGAAAATGTGGCCTTCGTACCCATGTGTAAATTAACGAGTGTGATTTGCGCCCGAGAGCAAGGATGGGGGACGTAAAAGTCAAGGGGAATTTGGGCTAAAATATCTATCAACATTTTATTTATATTTCAGGGATTGATACACACTTCCATTCAGCAAGAAGTCTAGACTGGTTCACAACCTCAGTTACCTCCCTTACGTAAGCTTCACTAGTGAGCGGAGCGCAGCCTGGCGGAGATTAGAAAACTAAGAGAAGGGAACCAGTCTACTTAGAAGTAAGGGTTTGGTTCCTATAGATATAGGGTCACCTTCCTAACTATACATGTTCTTCTCCAATATTTTCTCTTAGTTCCCTCGTACGTACCGTACCCGGTACATAACAATCCCTCGCACGCTACCGTCTGGCCAACAAGATTAAATAGGTAATACAACATGTTTTGTACTTTCAGTAAAATAAATTAAAATTTAATTTTAACAAGAAACAGATTCAAAAGGGGAAAATGTTAGAGCTAGCAAGTATTTATCAGAAACCCAACTTTGGGATATAACTTTGATCCATGTGGAACATGGGAAACACATTGTGTTAATTGTGTCCTTTTACACATAACATTACAGTTACTACTCGGTGTTGCCATTTACAAGAAAGTGGATATTAGATAATGTCCTGAATCAGGGTGCTTATACTTAACAAGTGTAAAATAGAACATCATGTCTATTTCCAGGATTATATATGCCCATTACTGTAATAATCAAGAATTCTGTCAACAAAATAAATACTGATGGATGAATGAAAACATGTTAATTAAGTTAATTCAGCATTCCATTTGTAGGTACATGTATATGCTATGGAGACTTACGGAGATATGTGATCTAAACTGACACTTAAGGGTGTATGTTACTTTTCTGTGGTACGGGTTATCACATCTGTACTAGTATTACCATGAACAAGAGACTTAGAGCTGTGTTATTTTGGTACAGAGGCTAAAGATTGCGTCTCAATCGTTATCATGGTGTGCAAACTTAAGGAGGTATGACACCATACTTTAAACGTGGATCCTTGATTGGGTATGTTACCTTACTCTATTAACATGGATATCTAAATAGTTTACCAAACCATGACAAGGCAAATACAATAAAAAGGTTTTTGTGGATAGGGTCAGAAACTCAGAAAAATTATCATAGTCATGATATATAACATTATTCCACTAACAAAATTAAAAAAAAAAAATCCATTAATCAAACATTTTTTCAATGTCTAGGTAGAGTATTTCCAACAGTGTTACAGAGAGTATTATAAGATGTGTTTTGTTTGTACCTCCAGAAATAAATAGCCATAATGAATGCACAACATATAGCTGTAGTAACTACAGCATGTTATAACTACTGACCATGTCCAACACAACTTCACATGCTTACATTTAAGTGTACTGGTAACTACGTATACAACTTGAATATAAATATCTCAAAGGCCCAATATACATATATGTCTGAAACTATTCACGATTTGGAAGAATTTCGGAAATAAATTGTGCGTGTTAACAAGGATCAGATTTCAAATGCTGCTATATATCAATACAATGTTCCAGTATTATGGGTTTAACGAGGTTATCATGAACATTGCTTATATCAGTTAATCTTAACCACATGAACAAGTGTTACATTTGGATTATCATATGAGTATTTGCTGAACACTACATACATAGGGCCTTTAACAATAGCTTGTTAGAGTTATTAACATTACACAATGAAATGGACAACACGGTTTTCTCATAAATACACCATAAAATTAAATGATACAGTACATATGCACTAAGCAGCCATGGGAATATCCCTTGTGGCATGAATTACATTATTTACAATCTTATTAAATTTAATTTACAATGGTTTGTACAAAACTGCTCCATTCATATACATTTTTTATACATACAATGTACTATACAGCATTTAAGCTTTTTTTCATCCTACAACCTGTATAAAACTTCTGTATAGGATCTTACCGGAAACACATATATTATTTGGTTTGGCCCTATTACAACCTGTATAAAATACATGTACAGTATCAAGATTAAAAACCTGACAAACGGTCACATCTGCTCGATTGTATAGATTACGGTATCTTTTAAGTTTCTTGGATATCAACATCAGACATACGACTTAAGCTCAATCAACATGTACTGATTAATCAGAGTGACTTCCCTTTGTTTCCCTCCACACTGACAGACTCAAACAAAGGGAAATAACTTTTTATATCAGAACATTGAGTAGCGGACAGAAAGCAAGGTTAAATTTGCACCTGGGTGTACTATTAATTCCGCCATTTTATACGTTCCTTTACAAGCATTATATAAAATTCATCAACAAAATATATTATAAAGTAAAAACATATAAAATCCAAACACTTGATTTCATTATAAAGCATCATGTTATGAATATTCAGAAGTTCTGTACAAACAATCTATACATTCTGGTTAGAATTTTACAAAATATACATGTACATTGTAGATTGTGAAAATTCACAATTAATGATGAAAGAGGAATGATGGTTGGCAAAATAAAATGAATAGTGATGCAATGATGTAAAATGGATTCACTCTGAACATCTGATCCTCTACCAATGACATCAATTTCATCTTCATTATAAAATTAACAAACTTCAGGAAATCAACATCCTGTTAACCACAACTAAACCACTTCATCCAAAATAAACACTTAATTAAAGAAAGAAGCAAACAATATAAATGAATTTAGACTTAAGTTTGAACAGAATAAAAAATAAATATCAAGCATGTATACATAAAAGCTGCATATATCTTAATATGATATTACTTTATGGATGAACAATTTTAATACAATATCACTACCTAAAATAGTGAAGTATATATATTTAGCTCTTTTGAAGCCCGCCACCAATGAACTGATGACCTTGATCTTATGAATGTTACATGTGAAAGAGATTCTGTAGATAAAGCATGTTCAGATGAGCATGTGAAGGCAGGAGTCTTTAATGTATAGCGATGACCTTGAACTGCAATAGTGTATAGCAACGACCTTGACTGACGACAGTATGTAGCGATGACTTTGACTGACTACAGTGTACAGCAGTGACCTTGACTGGTGATTGATCAGAGGTCATGTAAACTCTGAAGATGTGGTGTGGTGTTAGGTGAGGTAGTATTTATACCACTGGCTGAATTACATTGAAATGGCTGGACTACATCGTCCCTGTGAGAGGCCTGATGTTTTGGTGAATCACGACTTCCAGAGTGTGTAGGAGTCACCGACTCACTTGATTTCTTTCCCTTACTACCACTTGACCTCCGTGACTTCTTCTCCTCAGATCTCCTCCAAGATCCTTTACGTTCAACGTCCTGGTGGACCACTAAAAGTAGCTCTTTTTCCTCATCCTCAAGCTCCTGGCGTAAAAATCCCAGTAATATCTTTTCATCACCTATTACTTGAGGAGTATCTAGCTTGGAGTCCAAGTTATAGTAGACGTCTCCTATCTTGCGAAAGGCTATCCAATGTTTCCGCTTGAATGGAAGTCTAAGCACACCCCATTTGTAATCTGTAGGTATGTTCAGGATAAAGCCGAAGATATTCTCTGGGATTAAGCACTTAATATCTCTGAAAATATATAAATCTATATGTTTATATGAACATTGCATCAAGTATTTATTTAACAGGGAAAGAAAATGACTACTGCATGAGAAACAACACCTTGGATGGTTTAGTATGATAACTATTACCACTTTATTGACACCACTTGTTAGGTATAATATAACTTCAGGTACCATAAACACTTATGTAATTTTCCCACTTTCTCTATGCTAATTGAGGTCACATTATTCTTCTTAATATAGTTATCCAACTTTGCCACATTATAACAAGGGTAAAACATTGACCAATTCTGTAACAGAACTAGTGAAAATCCATACGACATTTAAAAACAAAAAGGTAGGGGCTGTCATAATGGAAAAGGAAAGAGGTCACCATGAAGTTTATATACATTATACAATGTTCATGTATCGATAATAACAGTATAAGCTTGCTGGACCACAAACGTCCAAAAGCCAAAAATTATCAAGTCAACAAAAAACTGTTGTTTTACTTGTATTGGTCCCCATTGCAAAATTCTGAATACATTGATGAACATTTTACTCACTTTCTCTTATCAAACCAAAGAGTTTCACAGTTCTTTTTCTGAACAGCTGCCATGATTACATTGACATCATAATTGCCAAAGCCAAGGACACTTCTGTGAGGGTTGATAAAATGATCAGGAGAAAGTCTGGAAAATCAAGAATATGCAATTAATCCTAGAGAATAAAAAAAAAAAAAAACATTGATGTCCAAATAAGTTGTATAAGTGGGAAACAAAAGGTCAAGATGATATTACATTTTACATTAAGTGAATTAATTAATATTTATTTTATATAGTAATAAATCAAGGAACTTCATAAAAAATATATATTGCTGTAATGCAAGGTCATTGATTGTGATCAACATGTAATTAAATACAACGTTTGCTCTAAATGTAACATTACATAATCTTGTAAAAATGTGTATTAATTAAATCATTTGATAAATCATGATCACCTAATGCAGACTTCGTCCAGATCTTTTTTGCTGAACGCCTTCTTGTCCTGGTAAAGGTTATTTAGTGCATGCAAGGCACATAATTCCTTTACCTGTCGCTCGTGGTAAATATCTTGTTTAGGTTGCTTTGAGTTATCCATATTTTACAAATTGTGACAGCTCAAACATGGAATAGTCTATCATACTTGGATATAACCAATGATGCCCTATTACTTGCCAAAGAAACAGGTTTCAAATCGATGCAAAGCTGTTGCAATCGACCCACAGGTGCTTGTTGCTATTTGATTAAAGTAAAATGTATGGCGTCTTTGTAAAAGTGCGAGATGAATATAATCCCTATTAGAATTCGTTGGTTTAGCTATTTTGTCATGCGTCAGATGGATTGTTTGATAAAATACCAAAACATCAACCGGTTCACCGAGTATTCCTATCCAGGAAGAGACCATTGACATGCGTACTACGTCACAGAAACTGTGAAAAACTATTATTAGAGTTGAGGGGAGTTTAAAACTTATAAATAGCTGTGCAAGTGTTAATAGAATTTGGTTAACGTCTTTCTGGAATCCCACGTTCTCAATTAATGAAGAATCAACTCTGACAGAAACATATTTTCTTCTTTATTATTTTTTTTCAATGATATACAGCATTTGTACTTCCGGTAGTATACTAAACTCCTTCTCGAAATAACAACTTCTGGTCCGGAATTCTTAAAGTCTGCCGGTATTTCAAGATATGTATCAGTGTATATGTAGTCGTATATATTTTCAAGACTCACATTAGAAATGAAATTCAATAATCCGACAAAACAGTTTCCACAAAGTCGATAATACAAAACACTGTGATTCCAATGTACTAAAACCTAAAATCGTGATTTCTAAAACGCGACTGAAGATGATATACATTTCTCAACATTATACTAAACTGTTAAGTTAGGCATAATGACTTCATTCGCATTAAAAAAAGCCTAACCACAATTTCAATTTTGTTGCTCTGACTTTTGTATAAATATATGTATACTTTATTTTTATTTTTTTTTTTTTCATTTAGAATTGATAGGGTTTGTACACTGGTGAGATTGATAATTAAGCATAATACACGTTCATGTACATTTACTTCCATCAAATACGACTTTGAGCAATACTGCCATATTTCTATATTTCTTATATACCAAATTAAATATTTAAAAAAAAATCTATCATAAATATTAGTTAACAGGTAACTACCACATACGTTTATTTTCTTGAATCGCTGGTGTAATGAAAAGGACTCGATGGACAAAGAATATGTAGCCTATATGGTTTGTGCTTTTCTATACCCAAATTCATCGGATTTTTTTTAAAATAAGTGTTAAGGAATTTTGAAAAATTGTTGTTTTTGAACAATTTAGAACAGCCCCGACTTAAATGTTTAGAGATTTCTAGTTGCAGTTTTACTTGCAATATGTTAACCATCCAAAATCTGCATTATAAATCAAACGAAAATTTGGTTTATTTTTTGTCTTCTTTTATTTATTTATCTATTTATGTCCAACCAGTCTTAATCACAGGGATCTGAGAATAAGTTACAGATTATATAATCATGGACCCACAAGAGTGCCATAAGTCCATTTTAGACGTTTTAGAGGTCTAGATCAAACAAGAGGCCCAGAGGGCCTGTATCGCTCACCTGGATTTTTGTTAGTAATTATCACAAGACTCTGACAATTAGAAAAATAAGCAAAATTGACTCCCAAAGTTTAATTTTGAATCACAACCATACAATGATGCTATTGATACCATACAAATATGCTATCCAATACATAGGTTCAGAGACAAAGTAATTTATATGAAAGTAGTAGCCTAATTGACCTTTTTGACCTCGCATCTATTGCCGTCTAAGGCCCCGGGGGTCAGCCCTATCATTTGTACAATTTCAAATCCCAACCCTATAAGGATGCTACCATTGCATTATAAGTGCTCTTCCATTCTTAGTTGCAGAGAAGAAGTCGTTTATATGGAAATAGCTAAATTAACCCCTTTTGACCCCACCCTTCAGGCCCCCGGGGGGTCAGCCCCATCATTTGCAAAATTTTGAATCCAAATCCTATAAGGATGTAACCATTGCATTATGAGCGTAATCCCATGTTAAGTTGCAGAGAAAAAGTCATTTATATGGAAATTGACCACTTTTGACCCCGCCCCTCAGGCCCCCGGGGGGTCAGCCCTATCATTTGCACAATTTTGAATCCCCACCCTATAAGGATGCTACCATTGCATTATGGGTGCTATACCATGCTTAGTTTCAGAGAAGAAGTCGTTTATATGGAAATAGCCAAATTGGCCCCTTTTGACCCCGCCCCTCAGGCCCCCGGGAGGTCAGCCCCATCATTTGTACAATTTTGAATCCCCACCCTATAAGGATGCTACCATTGCATTATGGGTGCTATCCCATGCTTGGTTTCAGAGAAGAAGTCGTTTATATGGAAATAGCCAAATTGACCCCTTTTGGCCCCGCCCCTCAGGCCCCCGGGGGGTCAGCCCCATCATTTGTACAAATTTGAATCCCCACCCTATAAGGATGCTACCATTGCATTATGGGTGCTATTCTATGCTTGGTTTCAGAGAAGAAGTCGTTTATATGGAAATAGCCAAATTGACCCCTTTTGGCCCCGCCCCTCAGGCCCCTGGGGGATCAGCCCCATCATTTGTACAATTTTCAGTTAGTAGCCCATAAGGATGCTACCAGTCAAATTTTGTTGAAATCCGACCAGCGGTTATGGAGAAGAAGTCGATTGTTGACGGACGACGGACGCCGGACGCTGCGGTATCCCATAAGCTCACCTCGGTCCTTCGGACCACAGTGGGACCAGGTGAGCTAAAAACGATATTTAAAAATGATACTCTACATGGTACTATATACGAGAAGGGTGGAAACTCACAGACTCAAAATTTCTAATCCGCCTACAATGTACCTTTAGCGGCTATAAAATCACATTTCTAGTACATCGTCATAAAAACGGTTACTGCCGTTGGATAGAGCGATTATTTTCCTTTCAAAATCATCCTACACATCTATACAAATTGCCGACATTAAGGCAATATAAGCCTCATTATGACAAACATCTTGAAATCATCTAATTAAAATTCATACTGTCTGTGTGCCCGATATAATATACATAAGCGAGGCTTCAGCTGCAATCTCATTGGCCGGCTGTAAAAAGTCTCTCTTTTCAGGACGTTGTACATCTATACACGTATATGGATTTCGCCGTTACTATATCTGTGGACTTATTCTTAGATCCCTGTGGTCTAAATCGTTCAAGTGATCATTTAGGGCTCAAAAATGCCCACTACCTTTCCGGAGCTGAAAGGTTCAGAGGTTCCTTGAAAACATTAAATTAACGTAAGAAAGTAACAACACTAAACAAATTCAAGATTTCCTGCGTAATATATGATAACTGTAGAGATTATAACGCTGTTTTGCCGTCTGGTGCAGAAATAGTAAAAGAACCACGGGGTTTTTAGGACGACGGCGGGAAACATAAGACGACCCGCGTTATGAAAATTAACATTTTATTTATTTTAATAACATTTTTTTCAGAAGATGGTGATGAGTGTAGTATTAACGTTAAGTGAATAACTTTTGCGACTCTACAAAATTATCGATCACGTTTTACTTTCCCATTTTAAGAATTAAAAGCAGGTGGACCTTCAACAAACAGTCTACTGTGTTGTATTTGATTCGTCTAACGTTATGCATGGATACGTTTTATAAGGCCCTGCATATTTCAAAACTTATTTTGAACGAATCATATCAGCATAAACAATTAACATAGTCGAGTAATTGATGCTTAACGATTTGATAATGATACCAGTAATGTCTTTTCCGGAACTTGTGATATCCGGAAGTTTGTTGGTTTTAAATTTAAACATGACGTGATGACATGTTGTGCAAGCTGAGAAGAAAAGTTTCCAAAGATTTTGTCCCGGTTGCAGATATTTTGCAAAAAGTACTTGTATGATTCGTCATAATTAGGTGATATGCTTTAATGCTTCTTTATTTTAGATGAATAGACATAGTGCAACGCTACCATAGCCGATATTATTTCCTCATACCTAAACTTTCCTGACCGATTACCACAGTATGGTCAATTTCATAACACTAAAAACAACAAGTTGCTAAGTCCTTTAAAGTCGTCTGCTTGATGCACTCTCTCAATTTCGGCATAAAACCAGTCCTCATGTATATGGAATTTCTAATATACTAATATTATACATCGATATACCAATGTTTTTCTTTTGATAACAATATTATGCAGTTATGTAGCATCCATATTGGCATATATCAATGATGCATTGTGTACATAGTAGGTTAGTGATCCCAGCTGTAATTTCGAAAATGTTTCATAACAATGCGAAATTGTCACATCATAACTACATGTACTTGCATTTTAATGATAATAAAAATGACCATCAATGTTGTAAAGGTAAGATGGTCTTCGTATAATTTCACAATTTTAATTTTATTGAAATAAGGATTTTTTATGCAAAGATCAATAATATTGATAAAGATTTCTTAAAGAAAAATGGTATCCTACTACAGTTTACACAAACAATTGCAACCAGAGAGGAAGATCCAGGTACAATTTATGGATGATGAAATGCTTTGCAACTAATACCCAGAGCTATATTTATACTATACAGGTATAGGCAGATGTAGGTCGCATTGCCAAGGTTTGAGTAAGGTCTAGCTAGCCTCAGAAGTCTGTTTTGCATGGATTGTAACCAAATTAGGCCACAAACATCCTTGGGGGAAGGGGGACAGAACTTGTATAAATTTTAGCTCTGGTCCCCCAGGGGCAGGAGGGGCGGGGCCCAATAGGGGAAATAGAGGTAAATCCTTTAAATCGCTACTAGTCATAGAGTTCTGCATGGATTTTAACCAAATTTGGCCACAAACATCCTTGGGAGAATAGGAACTGAGTTTGCATAAATTTTGGCTCTGACCCCCTGGGGGCAGGAGGGGCAGGGCCCAATAGGGGAACTATAGATAAATCCTATAAATCGGTACTTGTCCTAGAGTTCTGTATGGATTGTAACCAAATTTGGCCATCAACATCCTGGGGGGAAGGGGAACAGAACAAGTATAAATTTTGGCTCTGACCCCCCGGGGGCAGGAGGGGCGGGGCCCAATAGGGGAAATAGAGGTAAATCCTATAAATCGCTACTTGTCCTAGAGTTTTGCATGGATTGTAACCAAATTAGGCCACAAACATCCTTGGGGGAAGGGGAACAGAACTTGTATAAATTTTGGCTCTGACCCCCCGGGGGCAGGAGGGGCGGGGCCCAATAGGGGAAATAGAGGTAAATCCTATAAATCGCTACTTGTCCTAGAGTTTTGCATGGATTGTAACCAAATTAGGCCACAAACATCCTTGGGGGAAGGGGAACAGAACTTGTATAAATTTTGGCTCTGGTCCCCCGGGGGCAGGAGGGGCGGGGCCCAATAGGGGAAATAGAGGTAAATCCTTTAAATCGCTACTAGTCATAGAGTTTTGCATGGATTGTAACCAAATTAGGCCACAAACATCCTTGGGGGAAGGGGGACAGAACTTGTATAAATTTTAGCTCTGGTCCCCCAGGGGCAGGAGGGGCGGGGCCCAATAGGGGAAATAGAGGTAAATCCTTTAAATCGCTACTAGTCATAGAGTTCTACATGGATTGTAACCAAATTTGGCCACAAACATCCTTGGGGGAAGGGGAACAGAACTTGTATAAATTTTGGCTCTGACCCCCCGGGGGCAGGAGGGGCGGGGCCCAATAGGGGAAATAGAGGTAAATCCTATAAATCACTACTTGTCCTACAGTTCTGCATGGATTTTAACCAAATTTGGCCACAAACATCCTTGGGGGAAGGGGGACAGAACTTGTATAAATTTTAGCTCTGGTCCCCCAGGGGCAGGAGGGGCGGGGCCCAATAGGGGAACTATAGATAAATCCTATAAATCGGTACTTGTCCTAGACTTCTGTATGGATTGTAACCAAATTTGGCCATCAACATCCTGGGGGGAAGGGGAACAGAACAAGTATAAATTTTGGCTCTGACCCCCCCGGGGCAGGAGGGGCGGGTCCAATAGGGGAAATAGAGGTAAATCCTATAAATCGCTACTTGTCCTAGAGTTTTGCATGGATTGTAACCAAATTAGGCCACAAACATCCTTGGGGGAAGGGGAACAGAACTTGTATAAATTTTGGCTCTGATCCCCCGGGGGCAGGAGGGGCGGGGCCCAATAGGGGAAATAGAGGTAAATCCTATAAATCGCTACTTGTCCTAGAGTTTTGCATGGATTGTAACCAAATTAGGCCACAAACATCCTTGGGGGAAGGGGAACAGAACTTGTATAAATTTTAGCTCTGGTCCCCCGGGGGCAGGAGGGGCGGGGCCCAATAGGGGAAATAGAGGTAAATCCTTTAAATCGCTACTAGTCATAGAGTTTTGCATGGATTGTAACCAAATTAGGCCACAAACATCCTTGGGGGAAGGGGGACAGAACTTGTATAAATTTTAGCTCTGGTCCCCCAGGGGCAGGAGGGGCGGGGCCCAATAGGGGAAATAGAGGTAAATCCTTTAAATCGCTACTAGTCATAGAGTTCTACATGGATTGTAACCAAATTTGGCCACAAACATCCTTGGGGGAAGGGGAACAGAACTTGTATAAATTTTGGCTCTGACCCCCCGGGGGCAGGAGGGGCGGGGCCCAATAGGGGAAATAGAGGTAAATCCTATAAATCACTACTTGTCCTACAGTTCTGCATGGATTTTAACCAAATTTGGCCACAAACATCCTTGGGAGAATAGGAACTGAGTTTGCATAAATTTTGGCTCTGACCCCCTGGGGGCAGGAGGGGCAGGGCCCAATAGGGGAACTATAGATAAATCCTATAAATCGGTACTTGTCCTAGAGTTCTGTATGGATTGTAACCAAATTTGGCCATCAACATCCTGGGGGGAAGGGGAACAGAACAAGTATAAATTTTGGCTCTGACCTCTCAGGGGCAGAAGGGGCGGGGCCCAATAGGGGAAATAGATGTAAATCCTATAAATCGCTACTTAATTGTCCTAGAGTTCTGTATGGATTGTAACCAAATTTGACCACAAACATCCTTGGGGGTAGGAAAACAGAACTTGTATAAATTTTGGCTCTGACACCCCAGGGGTCCAATAGGGGAAATAGAGGTAAATTCTTTAAATCACTACTAGTCATAGAGTTCTGCATGTAATGTAACCAAATTTGGCCACAAACTTCCTTTGTGGAAGGGGAACAGAACGGGTGGGGCCCAATAGGGGAAATAGAGGTAAATCCTATAAATCGCTACTTGTCCTAGAGTTTTGCTTAGATTGTGACCAAATTTGGGCACAAACATCCTTGGAGGAAGGGGAGCAGAACTTGTATAAATTTTGGCTCTGACCCCCTGGGGGCAGGAGGGGTGGGGCCCAATAGGGGATTTAGAGGTTAATATTAAATCTCCTTCAGAAAAGAAACAATGAAGCTGTATTCAGAACATTACTTGGCATTACAAACCAGGTGAGCGATACAGGCCCTCTGGGCCTCTTGTTGTAAATATCGTTGCATAATCTTTTAGTCATGTTAGATCATATTTAAGATTTTAAGATTAGAAGTTCAGTTAAATTTTTTTTTGTGTATGTAGTTTTTTTTCTGTATGAAATAAAAAGTTGATAGTTTTTCATGGTTTTAATATTAACATGACTTTAGTCATTTATTAAGATTAATAGCAATAAGAGGTACAAAATGTGCCGTGAAAATACGAAGGAATTAATGATTCTGTAGTAACAATGTCAAAGACAGACTCTGGCTGTGTTTTCTTGTTTCTATTGTGTTACCGATAAACATATCTTGTTTATGATTTATAGATTGGAGCTAACGCTGGAGTGATCGGAATGACAAAGGAACATCTAGGTCTAGCCCTGGCACTCAGTGTTCCAGTCTTCGTTGTGGTCACTAAGATAGACATGTGTCCAGCTAACGTCCTCCAGGAAACCCTCAAGATGCTGCAGAGAATCCTCAAGTCCCCAGGCTGTAGGAAGATCCCTGTACTGGTACAAAATCAGGATGATGTAGTATGCTCGGCAACTAACTTCACATCGGAAAGGTGAGTTCTGCTCCATCACTGGCCAAAACATTAGATTATTATACATGTATGATAAATATTTTCAGAAATTGTAAATGTAAAGTATATTAAGAAAAAACAACAAAAATGTTTTTGATATGAATTTTGGAACATTACAAAGCATAAATAGTCCACCTAGCCCCTTTAAAACACCATACATTTTATTAGAGCTGTGTAAATCTGATCAGATAATTATTCCTTTAATACGAAAAGTTTTAGTGGAGTTACTGCCCTTGATATATAATTTGCTGTTGTTTTATTTATCACTCACTTTAAACGTCTGTGAATGTTGTTACAAGTAATCTTATGGGTTTGTTTTTAAACATTTCCGAAATTTTGATAGTGTAATGTCCAATGCTAAAGACTTGAAACTTTTTCAAAAATGTTTTTAAGGAAAATGTCGATGGAAATACATTAAGGTTGTATCTAGAAGAATTGTTTACAAAGATTAGCTGATACATATTTCCTACTTTCTTGTTTACAGGATGTGTCCTATATTTCAAGTGTCAAATGTGTCGGGAGAAAATTTAGATTTACTTAAGATGTTTATGAATCTGCTGACAACAAGAGTGAAATGTCACCCGACAGAGCCAGCAGAATTCCAGATAGACGATACATTCTCTGTCCCTGTAAGTAAATATCTGTAAGACAGAGCCAGCAGAATTCCAGATAGATGATACATTCTCTGTCCCTGTAAGTAATTATCTGTAAGACAGAGCCAGCAGAATTCCAGATAGATGATACATTCTCTGTCCCTGTAAGTAATTATCTGTAAGACAGAGCCAGCAGAATTCCAGATAGATGATACATTCTCTGTCCCTGTAAGTAATTATATGTAAGACAGAGCCAGTAGAATTCCAGATAGATGATACATTCTCTGTCCCTGTAAGTAATTATATGTAAGACAGAGCCAGTAGAATTCCAGATAGATGATACATTCTCTGTCCCTGTAAGTAATTATATGCAAGACAGAGCCAGCAGAATTCCAGATAGATGATACATTCTCAGTCCCTGTAAGTAATTATATGTAAGACAGAGCCAGTAGAATTCCAGATAGATGATACATTCTCTGTCCCTGTAAGTAATTATCTGTAAGACAGAGCCAGCAGAATTCCAGATAGATGATACATTCTCTGTCCCTGTAAGTAATTATATGTAAGACAGAGGCAGTAGAATTCCAGATAGATGATACATTCTCTGTCCCTGTAAGTAATTATATGTAAGACAGAGCCAGCAGAATTCCAGATAGATGATACATTCTCTGTCCCTGTAAGTAATTATCTGTAAGACAGAGCCAGCAGAATTCCAGATAGATGATACATTCTCTGTCCCTGTAAGTAATTATCTGTAAGACAGAGCCAGCAGAATTCCAGATAGATGATACATTCTCTGTCCCTGTAAATAATTATCTAAATTAGTGTGAAAAGGTTGTTAGGCATAGAAAAGCATAAGTCCCATAAAAAAATTAGTCAGTTTACTGTATGTTTGTTGAATATTAAAGATTTTTGACATTAAAAGAAAATATTGAATGATTTTGGTCATGCAGGGGGGGGGGAATTTTGATAAAAGAATATTTGTACTTTTGCAATAAGTACATTTGATAAATGAACCTGAATTTGTATATTTGTGATAAATATGAATTATAAGCGTGGCTGTATTTGATCAGGGTGTTGGAACAGTGGTGTCTGGGACACTCCTACAGGGACAGATCAGGCTAAACGACTCACTTTTACTGGGTCCTGATGCTCTTGGACACTTCCAGCCTATCATCATCAAAAGTATCCACAGGAAGAGGATGGCAGTACGAGAAGTCAGAGGTGGTCAAACAGCATCTTTTGCTCTCAAAAAGGTAAAACAAATGGTGATAATAAGAAATGAAAGTTAATCTTGACATGTTTTCAAACATTGCTTTTCAAAGTTCCTATTAGTCTGAAACTGATTCACAAACATTTCAGAAAAAAGATATGAAGATATAGAAAAAGAGAAACATTTAATACACTCAATCATCAATAAAGATTTGATAGAAAATCAGCTATTTTGAAAGTATTTGAGTGATTCTTTTATTAAAGATTTTATCTACAATGGATGTTGAGAATTTAAGAATATAGTATAGTGAAAAAAGTAATGTATTCTGTATTTTGAAATAAACAAAAAAGTTATTATAATGACTTCAAAGTTGAAATAAGACATCATTAATTTTGGTTTAAAACCTTTTGTGATTTAGATCAAACGATCGTCAATACGTAAAGGAATGGTGCTGATCTCTCCAAGACTAGAACCAAAAGCCTGCTGGGAGTTTGAGTCAGAGATATTGGTTCTACATCACCCTACCACAATATCTGTCCGTTACCAGGCCATGGGTAATACTTATTATTATCTTATATTCAATTTCGATATTGTAATGTCTGCTTAGAAACTTTAGATAAAAAAAAAAATTAATTTCCTCAAATGTGCAATTTATCCAAGAATAAAATACAAGTCTTTATTTCATTTCAGCAATGGGATAAAAGGTCTATTGTGCAAATAAATGATTATATAATACAGACATGACAATGATATTTAGAAATGTGAGATAAGCTTTAAACAGACTTATGTTAAATTGATTGATACATAATTAGATGTTTTTACAATCATGGTCAAGTTTCATCACATAACTTATACCTAACGAAATTCTAAAATTCTTCAAATTTTCCATTGGAAAGCGTTTAATACAGAAGTTTAGGAAAACTCCTTCAGAACTTCTTGATTTTTATTAGAAATTTTAAACTATCGGTAAGGAATTCCTACAAGTGAAAAATAATGTGACCTGGTGGGGTGTATTGCTTGGTGTATTCGGCTGCATGCTTCAGTGATCTAGCACTACAAAAAGGGCAACAGTTCCACTATACAAGAAGACACGACACAAATATACCACAGTCTCCCAAAACATACACCACACACTTCATACACACTGCATACATGGAAGGCCGTCCTTACATGAGCCAGGCTGTTAATAGGACATTAATTAATCATACAAAAAAGCAAACAAGAAACTGGGCAATGGCTTTGATTTCTTCAAACAAAAGTGCAGATTTAGGTCAAAGCTTTTCTCCTGATGTAACTTTAGAAGAGAACGTTTGAGTTGAGTCAGTTTCTATTTAATGTTTGTTTTTTGCCAAATCTGGTTAACTTGAAGTTCACGGCATCATGACAAATTTTGTTTGGTTGACATGTACATTGTCTGTATTTGCATATCCCAGAATGTGCTTGCAAGCATAATGTCATACTTCAAAAAAAAAAAAATGGTGAATTTTGATTACAAAATAATGACACCACAATAAATACATACCCAAAAGGAGGTAACTCTGTCATATGTAAGGTATATATTTATAATGAAAAAACACAATGCTTGAGAAAGTCTTTGAGTTATACAAACCAAGAAAAAGAAGTTCAACTACACATGTATTATGTAAATGTATTACATGAAGAACATGCAATAAATCTTTTTCCATATAATTCTACAGAACTTTGAAATTATTGTGTTGATGATGTGTTTTTATCTGTTGTTGACAGCCTATTTATTGTTATCTCCCCTGTTTCAGTCCACGTTGGTAGTGTACGACAGACAGCGACCATTATAAGTATGACCAGCGAACATCTGAGAACTGGTGACAAAGCCATTGTAAGGTTCAGGTTCATCAAAAACCCAGAATACCTCAAGACAGACATGAAAATGGTGTTCAGGGAAGGCCGTACCAAAGCTATAGGAAACATTAGTAAACTGTATCCCCATGTGAGTGCTGTGGCGCAGAATACGCGGCAGCACAGAGCAGCCAAGAAAGCCCAGGAGGCTAACCACCAGTCACACCCGGCTAATGAGCCACAGAAACCAAGCAAAAGGCGATCGCGAGGGGGCATGGCCAGAGCACCTCAGACATCAATACCAGAGCAGGGCGAGTCTAGCTCCACACTAATAAAAAGATCTCCCCCAGGTAGTGCAGTGACCGTTGCTTCATAAGTTGTACAGAAAATTTGTCACGCCGGAGAATTTTTATGTGTCATTCTCAAGACAGGAGCAGGAGAAGGAGGTTTTCTGAAAGTTTACAAGATTGATTTGTTAGTTTATACCAAATATATAAGGCTTGAACTTTTAAATACAAAATATGGAACAAGAAATGAAAATGTTTGCCCTGATTTAGTGACGCTGGTATTCACTGTGTTAGTTTTCATCAGTCATATCACTTTAACCATTTTGATGTATTTTAATTTATTTTTTGTTTGAATGTGAAAAAATTGTCATTCAGGTAAAATAATTACTAGTTTATCTCTGTGTGAATTCAAATGACCAGTAATGCAATATAATACAACAGCCCAATTGACTTCTCATTTTCAACTCAAAAGTCTTATATAGTATATAAATTTGTGATAAAAAATTAATACACCTTTCTTTTGGAATCAACAATATTTTAATTCTCTGTGTCTTTGGTCAAATAACAGAATATTATCTTGAGAGTTTCAGTTGTGAAAATTTCATTTCTGCTTGTTGAAAAGTGAATAAAAATTCTTGCATGCTTTTCACTACTAACTACATGTAAAGATCTAGGAATTCAAGGATTGAATTGAATGATATTTGTAATAGGTTTGAATTCATTTGAATATTTTGTTTTTAATTTTCCCGAAATAGTGCTGCATGTTGAGCATGATTGAATTTTTAATTAATAAGAGTTTAGGAAATAGAAAGCTCCTTATTAAAAAAAAGTATCTGTTTTGACGGTGACTTTAATGCCATATGCTTGTTAAATGAAGGCTTTTGTGTTGATAATATTTTTAAGTTACTTATAAAGGGGAGAGAACTTTTGACGCAAAAAAAACGTTTTAAAGAAATTTGCCCCTTGAATTAGGAGTATTGTCACTAGAGAAGCAAATGTGATTCTCTTTGAAATATTATTTCAATATTGCATCTAAATGTGAATTTTCAAAAGAAAAAAATAATACCAGTACTTATTTCTTTTATAAATGACGCTTTTTCTGCTTTATTGTATCTCAGTACAGCAAATAATCTATTTCCTTGGTGGTGGGTGATATATTGACATTATGCCAGTAATCTTCCCGTTGTTTTCAGTAAAAGGGCATTAAATAAAAACGCAACAGTCCAAGGAAACATTTCAATGTCAGTCATCCGTTTGTTTCTGTGTTAGATGTCATAATAAATTGGAGATGTGAATTGTAGCAGTCCTTAAATAGCAGCTGTTTTGTACTATTAAACATGCTCTGACAATTACTATTTGTAACAAAAACTTGTCAGAAAGGTTTTTAATCACTTTTATACCAACAAACCTGATTTTAAAAAAACTGGTCATACTCTGGCATTCAACCAACCTTCCTCATAGCAGTGTAGATTTTGTAAACACGCTGAAAAATTGGTTTTACTGACTATGTTCATGATCTCAATGAAACAATTTAATTTGTACAGACCTTTATTCACAAAAACCCTTTATATTTATGATATGAGTCTTGCCTTTGTAAAAAAAAACCAAGATATTTGAAACAAACTTTTTTTCAAAGTAACTTAATTTCGCATTTTCGTGTCTCAACAACTTTTTCAAGTCAATTTGACTGTCAGATCTCTGTAGTATGTAATCACACACATGTGTAAGTATTCAATATCGTAGCATATACAATGTAAAAATGAAAAGTTGTGTGTTTGTCAAGTGGTCTGATTGACAGCTGGTTAACTATCAATCTAGCAATTTACAGTCATGAATATCTTGTTCCTATGATTGATTTTCAAGAATTTAAACTGCCCCGTAACATCCAGTGGTTCACAGTGATATCAAACAAAATCAAATGCAGCTACACAAGTGTCATCCCACCAGTGTTGTTTGGTTCAGTAACCGTATATAGATACGTAGCTCAACTCGATTTGTGCCCTTCTAGGAAGCAGAAGAGCTACAAATCGAGTGGCCAGAAGTTATATTCTAGAAGTAAAAGAGGGCAAATCGAGTTAGGCTGATGAGAAGGCATGCTATATAACTGAACAATCATAAATGTGTTTCATTTACATCAAACGTACATTGTGTCAATTTGTCAAAACAAGTTTTGTTTATTTGTAAACAAACATGATCTTCTTTTTTGGTAATTAAAGGAAAAATAAAATGTGTTGAAACGTTACTGACCTTTTTTGGTTTTTAGCTCGCCTATTCGAAGAATACGGGGAGCTAATGTTGTCACCCCGGTGTCGGCGTTGGCGTCCCATTTCACGTTAAAGTTTTTGAGCAAGTTTCTGTTTCGTCAATTGTTAAGCTTCAACTTCTGAATAGGCGAGCTTTGCTGTTCTCCAACAGCTCTTGTTGTTGTTGAATGGTTTGTTTGGTTGATTGAATTAAATTTCTATTAACAACCCGGGTCAAGTAAAGACAGCCTTCCATGTATGCAGCGTAATGTGTATGAAGTGAGTGGTGCATGTTTTGGGAGACTGCAGTATATCCATGTCATGTCTTCCTGTATAGAGGAACTCTTGCCCTTTTTAAGTGCTATATCACTGAAGCATGCTGCCAAAGACAACAAGCAACACACCCCACCCGGTCACATTATACTGACAACGGGCGAACCAATCATTCCACTCCTAGTATGCTGAGCGCGTAGCAGGAACAGAAACTTTTATAGACTTTGGTGTGTCTCGGCCAGGGTACAGAACCCAGAGCCTACCTCACAGGGTCAAACGCTTAACAGAAAGCCAAAAGTGAGGCGTTGTCAAGGGAGACGTTAGGAAGAAGAGAAAAGGTAAGAGTCTAAATTTAGTCGCATTTTACAAGTATCATGCAATTGGGACAGCAGGTACAAAAGGTAACGCCCTACATGCAGGGCAATTTTGTGGTTGAAATACAATTCAATTGACTAAATGTAAGTGTTGCAGGAAAAAAAGATGTTCTGAATTGATTAATTGGTTGATAGCATGCCCACTGTCAGGGATTTCTAACTACTTTGCTAACCAGCAGTGAAATGAATTCTTGATCAAGAAACATACTAACAACATTGAATGAATGGAAATGTGAAATGGGACGTTGTGAAGGATAAAAAAATAAAATTATCTTATCAGAATAGTAGTGCATGTGTATTGGTTAAAATGCCTGAATTACGTTCAACTTTTTTTAAGATAACATTGTCCTTGAAAAAAATATGCCACGAAATATGAACATCCTGTGATGTTCTAAGAAGAAAATTTTGTCGGAAAATTTTGTCAAAAACAAGTGTTCTTTTTCACTGTCGATAACATCAACTATATAACTCCAGTTCTCATCAAGCTATTCCAAAGTTTGCATAAATTACACATTTCACGTAAAACCCGTAACTACGTCATTACGTATTACCTTGTGATAAAGAGTACACGCCTTGAATATCAGATCAACTGTGACATCTAAACAACATTTGGGATGCAGAGATGCGTGGATTATAAATTGACATAGAATCTGGAATTTATATCTTATGATTTTTTACCTGTGGTGTCGCGCTGGGGACATACCTAACCCAGGGTAATTGCTGACTGTCCCCAAAAAACCTTCCTTCAATTCAATTCCGACTGACTGTCGCCCAGTTTCCTATGAATTGTCCTCTTCAATTTGCCTGACGGTGTCCATATCAAGACCATATTGCTTCATTCATTTCAATTCCGACTAACCGTCACATAATTTCCTATGGAGTTCCCTGTTTCATTTGCTTGACTGTGTCCATATCAAAGCTAATATAATGAAGTCTTGGTGCTTGCTGCAGACAGGTCAAATCTTATCTTCTGACAGAGCTTGGATTCCTGTGACATAAGTCAAGCGTTTGTTCTTTCATAATAGAACTCTGCATTTGAAATGGGTGGTTTTATTTGAAGATCCTTTGTAAAATTCTCGCTGGGAAGTGAGTAATTCTGTAAGTCACCCTTCATTCTACTTCCATAAAGAAGGACCCAACAAACATTACTTTTGAATACCTTCATTTTTGTGCGACAGAACGAAGCAACCAACAGCAGAACGCACTGAACATTGCTTTGCTATGATACCCACAGCCACAGATGTTTGCTAGTATCAGTAAATTTTAATTGAGACAGATATTTCCATATCTATGAATCGTCACAATTACTGTTAAGTGGAGGTACTGGAAACACTCCTATGGCCCGAACACTCGCACCTCTAACTCCAAAGTTCTTGCTTTAAAGATAGACAAACATCAAATAATTATTCTATGTTGGTATTATAAAGTTTGATTTGCTGATTTTAAGTTGTATTAATTGTGAGTTATCTTGGTTTTATTTGCTCTGATACGAAGCCGAATATGTTTCCCAGTCAAGTCTTATCTTGTATGTCAATATTACGAAGTTATGAGTGTATTCTTGTTTTTGGAGGTTTCCATCATAACTCCGTCTTTGCAAAGGATGGAGAGTAGGACAGAATATCAGCTGGATTAACATATTGACTTGTTGTGGAGTACATCATCTTTATGATTGAGTTTGTTTTATGTGACTGGACGGTGGGCATTAAAAAAATGACATAGACAAACACATTCATAACTCTTTTCTGTTATTTGTCCTAATATATATATAATTGGCCAATTTTGGTATGTAATGTAGTAGATAGTCCACCGAGTCATGTGTTCTGTCTTGGATAGTTGAATGGTAACTTATAACACTATATATGTAATCCCTCTCTTACTCCCTGCAATCTCTTATTGCACTTTTGGATGTTTATTTCCTTCATCAGAATTCCATATCTATCAACGAATGTTGTTTCTGCTTGTAGTACTTCTGGGTTAATCTTTTTTTCCCGATTCCTTCATCCTTTCCACTTATATTTGGTGCTGCTGTAGTGTTTTTATCTTCATCTATGTTTAATGTTTCATGTTGAAATACAAGACTTTCTGGTGTGATGTACGTCTCTAATTAAGGCTCATCCATATAAAAGCTCGCTCAAAAATGCCTTGTCAGAAATTCGGATTGATTCAATCATAACCTTTTATTATCACAAAAAAGGAGAACAGATGAAAACAAAAGCTGAATGATTTTTTGTTCTCAAATTGATTTTACATTAAGAACATCATCACATTGGATAACGTAATATCATTCATTTCCTATTCAAGACTGGGATATGTGTTGTTCGGTGTCCGTGGCGGCATGCATCAGTAAGATAGCACTAAAAAAGGTCAGGAGTTTACGTGGAACAACACGAACATACTGTAGTCTCCCAAAACACATGCGCACCGCACTGCATATATGGAAAGACGTTGAGTTTAAATCAACCAACCATTTCAAGGTACATTCCGCAATGTTGCCATTTTTCGTCGTTTACACGTCCACCCCTCACCCGATATGGACAATTTTCGTTAACACAATTTATGTCTGTGTCAGATATCCACCACCGATGGAGGATACTGTTAAACATGAACTATTCGTGGTTATTTTCTTTCATGGTTTGTAATTTTCGAAATACTTTTTAACATTTGGATACATTTTCACTTATGAACACACGACAAAAATTAAAGTGCCGTTTGATTCAGGTGAAATTTAAGAAAATACTACTGTAAAACAGCTTGATCAATCAAGTCTTCATACTAAACTGATCTTGCATGAAAGTATGGCAACAAGATAAACAACTATGGATAAAATGGAACATTTTTTCTGTGAACACCAACTTTAAAACACTGTATATCATGGTTCCTGACATCCAATTTGAGGACGGGTCTTTAGACCAACGAATTTAACGAGTTAAACACAACCAGTACACACTACCTCAGTCAAGACCATGGTTGGTCAGTGGTGTGGTTTCGTTTTCAGAAATCAGACCAAATATGAAGAGGATTTTGTTGGACAAATATCATTCATCGTCGGTTATAAACGGAGCGTAGTGGAGTTTAGACATCGAATTCTCGAGGGTGATGTCAGTCAACGAACGAGTCCTTTTTTCAAATCACTTTATTTAAGATACTGAAGAATGTTGTCTCAGTCGTCGAAATTGATAACTACAATATGTTTTTTTCAAAGCAAAGGTTAGATAAGTCCACAGTACCATATGAGTAAAATATCATAGAAAATGGTCGAGAGAAAAGAAGATTGGTAGGTTTATATCATTTATTACGTGATCCCCTGCTGGAATCTGGCATTTGTGTCGAATAATCTGTAAATAACTTTGTATAGTGATATAAGATCAAATGAAATTGCAACACGTAAAATACTTTACTTAGTTCTTTAATGTTTTTGGGTTTGTAGTGTTTGGATATGACAGATGTCGTTAATTAAATATCTGTAGAAACGCATTAACCAAATTCTGAGAATGTTTATTGATACGTCTCGCTGTTCAACCATTTAATGAATTATCGAGTTTAATCTGAATTGCAATCGCACAAATACACGTTTAGATGCAACATCAATAGCGAGAATCAAAAGTGATATAAGACCAGCCGACTTTTTGTTTAATATCATGGAGATGATCGATCGATAAATGTTCATTTTGTTAGCTCTCGAGACAGATGTTTCTGACAGTGTTTTCACGTTATTGGTCATTAAAACGATTTATTTTTGTCTCGATCACAGAGAACTTTTCATCTAGTTTTCTTTCTCTTTTAACAGTAAAATAAATTTATCCGCTCTCAAAACACATTACAAGAGTGTACATTTCAAAGATGCTCCGCCACCGACAGAGCATATATGATGTTGATTATATCATATTATAATTGATGTTTAATCGTGTATATATATAGATGTCTAGTTATTATATGCCTAGTATCATGAATTGTTTTCGGAATGCAATTAATTATTTTGAATACTTAAGAAGCTCAAACTCTTCAATGATGGTGTTTATGCAAAATAAGTAACTTTTGTAACAGAATTTCTTTTTTAATCCATCTGTTCCTGTTTTTGATAGATACAAAATACCATTCGTCGGCAGTGGCGCATCTTTAAAGACGTACACAATTGATGTTGTTTTGATATTCAATATAACATGGTCTTTATCATAACTCATGGCTAATGCTTCTTTTATACATTCCCATCATTTTAAGACGTGCGTTTGATCTAAGGTAAATTATTACCATACGTCTAGAAAAGAACTGCTCTTTGATGCCGTCTAGGTTATTTTGCTTTGTGTGTGGTTTTTTTCTGATAACTAGTCTTATCCCATGGTAAGCTGAACCCAACATAACTAAACCTAAACCTAAATCCAGTTAGATGAAAAATAAAAAAAAAATAAAAAGATAACCTAACTCTAAATCTTGAAGGTCTACTTCTAAAATGAATGAAAATAAAAAAAAAAAATGAAGGAAAGAACCTAACCCTACACGAAATAGAAACTAATTAAAGGCCTACTACCTTTCTGGAGCAGAACATTAAGGGTTTTTTTTAAATAAAAGGATTAATAACTCACGAAAATATATACCGATGGCCTAAGATGAAGTTACAACATATGCAAGATTTCCTGTGTAATATATGGTGAAGAGTGAAGTGTATTTTCGCAGTGATAGTCAACGACAGCGCGGTATTTAGGATGACGGCGGGAACCAGAAGACGACCCGCGTTATGAAAATTAACATTTTATTTATTTTATTCAAAATATCCAAAATATGAAGATACGTGTAGTGTTAAGTAATAAGTAAAACTTTGCGATTCTACAAGATTATTCGATCTCGTTTTACATTCCCATTTTAAAACTTAAAAGCCGTTTCGGAAAGGTACTGGTCCTTTAAATAAGAACGAAAATTAACCCTAAATCCCTTAACCATGACCCTTACCCCTCAAGGTCTACTTCGAAAATAAATGAAAATTAAAAGAATAAATAAAAAAAAACTAACGCTAAACTTGATAATCAACGAAAAATTAAAAAGAAAGGGAACCTAGCCCAAACCTAATCGTCCTTTTTCATTTTTATTAGTTTTGGAAGTAGACCTTGGGCAGATAGGTTAAGGTTGGGTTTTCGTTTTTTCTGACTTTTTCATAGGCATTGATTAGTTATTAAAGATGCTCCACCGCTGACAAATGGTATTTTGTCACTATCAAAAACAGCAGCAGACGATTTAGTATTTTTCTTCAGTTACAAAAGTTACTTACTTTACACCATTACCGTCGTTGAAAAGTTTGAGCTTCTAATTTTACTTCAAGTTAAAAATATAAAAAAACAATTAATTGCATCCCGTAAAAATTCCGTGACACTATATCCTATATGGAATGAAGTACTGATTGCGCATGATCCAAAGGCAAAATAAAGTATTTTATATTATTTTTTGTGTTAATTAGACTTATGTATACTCGATTAAACACTAATTATTGTTCAAATGATGAATATCATTTATGCTCTGTCGGCAGTGGAGCATCTTTAAACATTGGAGGAATGGAACTTGGGTTAGGGTTAGATTTCTTTATTATTGATATTTTTCACTTATTTGTAAGTAGACCTTGAAGGGTTAGGATTAGGGATAGGTTTTCTTTCCTTATTAGTAAACCTCAATTAAACCTAACCCTACACATGATATATGAAAATTAAATAAGAAAGGAAATCTATTCCTAACCCTAAAATCATAACCAATGCCCTTCAAGATCTACTTCCAAAATGAATAAAAATATATCGGTTTATTCCTATGTAGGTAGGTAACTTGGTTAATTAGGTCCCTATTACAAGACAGGGTTAAGGACCGTTTCTCCTGAAATAGTTTACCAAAGTCCATACATCGTATGTCATTGTTTTCATACGTTAGTTGGTTTGATGCAGTTAAGGACCGCCTCTTGTGTATGCAATGGATTGCGTGTGTCAAGTGCGTGAATATTTTGGGAGACTGCAGTATGTTCGCTTTCGTACAAATTGCACACTTAGTCCATATTATATTAGTCCAATGACACATTCAGTATGTACCCCAATGCAGACTTGTCGGTAAGGTTTAATGTTTCGTTGAATTATCTACAAAATAACCTATTGTAACTGGATTTGATATTATGATGATATTGCTAACTATATGACAACTTGTCACATGTCTCTCTATTGTTACCAAAATAAACTATAGTGACATAACCTTTGCTATTGATAGTAACCATAAATATCACCATGAAAATATTATCAGTGTGCACTTTAGTAAGGTAAGCATAGGAGGTCGCTCAGTACACTGAGCATAACACACGATTAGTCGGTAATCAGGAGTGTAAAAACAAGTGCGTTTTTAAAATGAATGGAAAGGAATGGCAGAATGTCAAGAATGTGAACTGCCAGGAGTGAAGAAATCATCCAATATACCAGAAATTAGCAATCAAAATATTGACAATTTAAGGAACGTAAGGGTAAACCAAAAGACATAAAATCAGCATATGTTTCATCTTTGTAATCTTTTTCGATAAAAATGCATGTACATGTATATGTGTAATTTCTAACGGACTTAAATCTTATTTAAAAAAAACCCAACAACATTGTTTACAGTGTAGTTCTTATGCAAAGAGATCCTAGATACGTATTTTAAGCGCTATTTTTGTTATCTTTACGACCACGTATCTTACATATACTGTAAATGTTATCTATGGAACTTTAATACACAATATTGCATATACTGGACAAGATTTACCACAAACAACATATTTTTCCAGAAATGAAACGAAATAATTTATACTCTATTAAACAACATTTGACATTAACTTAGTATTAATGTTGGCAAAGAATTTTGTGAATTTTGGGGTATTGTTGCCTTCTAGTATTGGCGGGAAAATCGCCTAAAGAATTTATAGTTTGATTTAAGCTTGACTGATTTTTGTCTTTTTCGCCTCGGCAGACAACAAAAAGTTAAGACGAAATGTCAACTCTTAGCCACCATATGCATGTGTCAGATAGAGAATTCGGGGTTACCGGAGCAGGGTAAAGGTCAATCAATCGTACGATCAACTGGACAACTTCAGATAGAAATAGCAAAATAAATAATAGGCTTGACAGCTAGATAGAGTATACCTACATGGCAAATCTGCACTAATGATCACCAAAGTTAAATACATACTTTGCTCGATAGATTAAGAACTATCAATGTAGTGACAAACAGTTTTGGATAAACGAATATCAATCCGTTTTCGTGTAGAAGTTCTAACCAAATCGCACGTACGCCAGTTAAGAACTTTTGAGGTGTGCCTGTTATTCAGGTGTATTAAGAACTGTTATTAATCCCACTTTGTCACGCCTTGCTCGCATGCTCAGATAATCTCTGTCTAATTTAGTTGGGTATTTTAGAAGTTATTGGCATCACGTAAGGTCCGCGTGAACTATATACGAGACGCTACCTCTCCCGCCAAACATTCTCCATATTTTAGGTTAATAGGTCACGGTGACCTTTACCCTCATGAGTTAACCAACATAATCAAACAGTTGATCAAATACAATATAATTGAAACATCCAAGTACAAGAGGACTATGTTTTGGCAATGAGCTATTATTTAGATATTTATTCGAAATAAGAAAAAATGTAAAAAAAAAAAAATAATAATAATAATAATAATTTTGTCTTCTAAATTTTGACACATATTAAGAATATAATTATATTTCAAAAACTAGTTTTTTTAGTATTGGGTTTATGACTTAAACCAATGAGTAAAAGAGGTATAACCCCGTCACACTCTCGAATATCAAACAATGAAATATTGCCAGTTACCAAAACTTCAGTGAAATACTCAATATTAGACTTTTCTCATTGGCTAATATATGGTCACGTGAAGGGCGATATTTGATATGTCAACTCTGTCTTTCCGGTATTTTTTTAGAAAGACCGAGCAAAAATTTCTGTTATGACATCACCTTAGGGTGGATTCTGCGCTCGTGAACTTCCCGTGTCCAAACATTGAGTTCCTTCATTCGGTGTCCAAAGACCACATTTCTTCTTGTGATTTACATGCGTATTAAAAGATGACATTTGATTCGGTCTATATGGTGTTATAAAGCCCTTGTAGAATCTAAAATATTGACTTCGGACTACACCTCGATTTTTTTTTCAATTCTTCAAAGGAAGAACAACACCATATTGACTTCAATAAAAATCCATAATTGATCATGATACTGATATCTAAAGACCCAGAGAAAAAGATTATTTTTCAATTAATAAAAAAACCAGTGTGTAGAAAGCTTCCAAGGAAGTATAACATCATATTTACATGAACAAATGTCTATAGTAGAATCATACGCACTATCTGGACTTACATTTACATGTATTTACAACAATATAACCATATGTGGTAACAAATGTGCTTCCTGATCCGCTTAAACCAATACCCGTACAAGTGCAAACAGGGTACACATGAAGTATGATTTATTTTAGATCGTTATGCGCATTGCCTATGTATATAAACACAAATTTCCAATTCGTAAGGTTCAAAGAGGAATGGTAAGGAGTGGAGCAACCGTGGCCAATTTTTCTGCATTATTAAGCTAATCTAACTGTTTAATCTCCTTGTATTTAAAGTGCCTGACTACCATATCTACTTGGAATAACACTGACGAAATGCTGGACACAGCTGACGAACATGCATTATAGCTTTGTAAAGAGCAAAATGAGGAGAAACTAAATGTTCATTTGGGCCATCGCTTATCTATTGGACAAAGTAGAAGTGGAAATATACAAACCAAGGAACGTTGAACTACTTGGACATACGAACATGCATAATACTGGGATATGTAGCTCACACATGGCTATGACAGCAGGACTTCTTATAACACAACACCGTATAAATTTATCATTGGAATTTTGCAGTCCAATGTCAGTGGAGGTGTTTAATCGTTAATCTTAAGGCATACTAGGGTTTGTTGTAAGGTTAATTGGTGCAACATTTCACCGGTGATCGGGAATGCTTTCATGTCATTTATATTTAAACAGTGATTAATGATCTATGTTGGTAGAATACGTCTGGGAAGTCCAGTAGTTAATTCAGTCATTGAGCTACTGTTTTAGTATGTTGATCCAAATTTCTCCAAAATTTATAAGATATCTCATAAAGGGTGCCCGATGAACATAACAAAATATTAAAAATATGTTGTTCAGAAATATCTTGTGAATGGTGCCAATATCTGATTAGATCTAATGACCATCAAGCGTGCCTCATTTCGACTGGAAATTCAAAACACAAACTTCAGATTATTGAGAGAAAACCAAGTGTCGAAAGAATACAATTTAATGACGTGTGACCTATCCGGACCTCAAACTCGCACTTATAAAATATATTGATATATCTGTATACTTTGGTCCTGTTTTGGATCCACATGACTCCATGAATAAATGACAATTTGGCATGCCATAAAGTCGCATCATAAAGTATTTACCCCAATCATAAAACGTCAGTGAAACACGTACATGACGGGTATTTTATGATTGTGATGTTCCTAAATGTTGCAGCACGGCAATACAATGTCTAGTAGAGGGTTTTAAAAGTCTTTCAGGCGGTATTTCTTAAAAACAATCTAATAAATAAAAAATAATAATATGCCGTTCCTTTTAATTACATCAGCATCTTTATGACATATTTCAAGGAATTTAGTTTTTAAAATAGACAGTAATTACAGAAAACTGTTCAGCTTATTGCACTTGATGTAGCTATAGGAAACATATCTAATTAATGATTTGGATATTGTGTGACATGAACTTATTACTTCATTGTACATTTGATCGCGTACTTGAATGCAATCTAATATCACATGATAAATAAACGAACGTGACTCGTTTGGTCAGCAGTAAACAAACAGTATACGGACAAGGTCATCAGGTAATGTCATGACCCGTGATACGATATATATTATCAATGGACTGTTCATTCTAAAGTCTTTCAATTATATCTCTAAATACTGTAGAGTACGTAGGAATTCACTCTACAGTCACTCATAGAGAACAGAAAAGTTAAAATACTGACATTATAACACGTTCATGCTGAAATCCAATAGTCCATTTACTGATCAATTGGGTTATTGTCGTCCTATTAACAACATAGACTGCCTTTGTATGTAATGCGTGTCTGAATGTTTGTCCGTTTTGTGTGGCTACGGCATACATGTAGTCATGTTAATAATGTTTGCTTGTAAAAGGCGAACTCTTGTCAATTTATTGTGCTGAAGCATTTTATATATGTAAAAAGCACCTCACAGCATGTCACCTTAAATTGACAATGTGCAAACCAGTCGTCCCACTGTCTTGATACTGAGCGCTAAAAAGGAGCAGATAAACTACTGCTCACCGCTATAGACGATGCTTCGATGATGGAAATAGAACAAAATATAGATTTATATAGAGCCAATGTTAAAAGATAAGACAATCCAACCATATGTTCAGGAAGAACGAACAACTTCCACTTCATATACAACACCCGCCATTAAAAACCTATGATAACCATGGTAATGAGACTGGGAGTGCTAACTTTCATGTAACAAAAATGTATGGCTTATCAAATTGAAAAGAAATAACAGTCAACTATTTATCTATTATCCATAGAGGCATAACATTATCCTTTCCCGAAAACCTATAACGTGATTTCATTTGCCATAAAATTACGAAAGAAGCCTAAGACATTAAGTCAGAGGATATTACCAATTGAAACGAAATGATTTCTTCGTTGTCAATGATAAACAGTCCTTGGTACTATTGCTTCGACCAACACATTGAAGTTTAAACGGGAAGAGCGACAATATACTTACATATGCATTCTTATCATCTGGTTTTTAAAATAGTTTTACAGTGATATCAATACTTATCGTTTATGGGTTTTGCTGAGGTCAATATAGAGTTATATTAACCTAACTGAAACATAATAAAGGTTGGCGAAATCTGAGACTATTTTTAGGTTCTATCTGGTCGGTATGTTGAAAAAGATGAACTTCTAGACATCACTAATAACTCTTTTATATTTATTTTGTGACTCAGAAAAAACCTAGTCATATGCATGGACCAAGATACTTTTGAAAAAAGCCAGATAAAGAAAACAAAGGAATAAGCTTCTTAAACTCCACAGTGCATACATTTAACCATCCTGTCGTCATTATACCGGTTGTCTAACGTAACCTCTATATTAACGTGTAATTATTATATCTTGGCTAAATTAATATTTTTATTGCAATAAATACATCAATAGTATAGACTTACATGTCGTCTCCCTTTCAAGATGGCGTTAAACAAGTATCTTTTATGGCTCTGGTGTGTGTCCCTCTTGTTACATAAACCAATGCATTAACAAAATACTTCGCAAAGAACTATAGGTAAAGAAAAGAAGTAATGAGTAAGAAAAAAATTATCCTACCTAACAATAGTCAAAACTTGTCCATAGATGCAATCAAACGGCGAAGCCAAATTGCCCTTTGTAGTCAATTGGTCTTAATACATTGTACATATTTTGTAGTTGGGGAAGCATAGAAAGTGGATCCTTCCAGCATGTGGTCTTTACACACAGGTGATCGCTATGGTATATTTACTCTCATTACGTGAATCAGTGCTAAAGTGTGCCTGTTTTTTCAAATATTTAAAAGTATACTCTTAGTAGATTGAAGTGTAATAACATTTTCTAGAAAGATAAATATTGAAAATAAAAAGAAAACTTAAATACAAAAACAAAACAAAAATTATTTCAAGTAAAAATGAGTCATCTCTATATCTCTGAAGTCAACCTTTTGCATGCGGTCCATCACTACATGGAACACAGTATAAACAGTAGTGTATATTTAAAATACACCTACATTTCATAGATTCACACGATGGAGAAATGAACTCATTGTTACTCGAACAATTATGAATGCATCATAGTAAAGGAGATTTGTGACGTAATACACACTGTACCATGTTACTATATTATCAGCTTGAGATAACCCGACCTCCTAACCGTGTGAAAAAAATCAAGGTTAGTGAGTTTATGCAAATTGCGTTATAGACAGATATGCACATAAGTGAAAAATGAAATGTCGGTGACATGCACATATCATTTGTCCTTAAATCGGAACAAATGTTAATAGGGCATCCGTGATTCATTGAAGATATACGAGAAGTTGTTTAAAAGGAGGCCTTTAGTCAATACTTGATATAACTGGTGGTATAATATGTATTGAGACCTTTATCGAAATCCCAGTTCAAATGTACAAAACATCAGAAAAAGAAATTAAAAAATCTAGCTTGGATGGCTCGATCGTATGTCTGCAACGATATAACACACAACCCTGAATATTGCTGACAAACAAAGGAAAACTGTCTGCTAGAGATATCGATTTTCAGCGGAGTGCATGGATAACATCGTATCCCATAGGAGCTTCTTATCCTATCAATAATAAATATTACGTGGGAAGACGACTGCAAATTAGGTCTTGGGGCAGTTGGCCTTAATTAGAACACATGACCAAAGCCGGAGTGCTGCCTGTAAAGTTGTAAATGGTTAGAGTAATAAAACAAACGAATGAGCGAAGCATCAATTATGAAATGAATGTCTGGCAAAATAAATGGAAGGAAAAAATCTTTCGCTATTATATCCATAAAATCACAAGGACAACATTCCCACTGTCGTTGTGAATTGTATTTATATACTGGTACATTGTAAAGGTATTGCACTCATAAATTATGCAAATATTTTCAAGTTGTTTTTTTAAACAACGCTGTCAAAGCCTTCGATCACGTCATGTTTCATTCTTGTGAATTTAAAAAAGCTGCCTATACTTGTCTTGAATTTTGAATTCTGATTCTTTAAGAAATAACAAAAAAAGTATGAGCTGCCCGCATGCGTTGAATCACTCCCTGTAACGATTTACACACAAAACTCACACCACGCGTGCATCCACACATACACCAGACGCAGGCACACATAAATACAACAGATATAGTATCTATCATTAGTGCATTGACGTTATTGTCGAACCAAATAACACATATTGTACATTAGAAAGCTAATAACGGGTGGATAATAAACAGGATGATTTGATTTGTTCCGTACTTTCCTGGTTACCGCGCAGTCGTAGCCTTGACAGTTGTTGATAAACACGCCTCGGCCGACTGGTTTAAACCAGTGCCTATTGCCTTTACAGTCACATTACATGTAGAGTCAGTCATGGCAGCATTGTGGTCCACCAGAACATTTGTGTCTACCGTTACACGGGGTAAGTCTAAACCTTATCGTATTAATCAACGGCAAAGCATATTAGTGAGTTTATCCAACATAGATTAAAGTTATAATTAAAAGACCAATATGAAAAGAAAATAAACATTTTAGGTTGTTTTTTTATTTGAAGTGTTTTCACTCCTTTTTTTGTTCAAAATGGATTAATGTGAAAAATGTTGTTTTATATAACCTTGTGAAGCAGTTTTACAGATATTTTTTTAAAATTGATACCCATTCATTGTTACGCCGGTCTTAATATACTCTTAATATATATACAAATTATTAAAACAAATCTGATCTTGGTTGATAAAAATAATTATAGACAATGGTAACATAGTTCCATTGCGCGTTACCCTTTCTGAACGTATGTAATTTCTCATTGTTGAATGACGCTTTATATTATCTTATTTCATCTTTTCATCTGTAGCTATTTTTGTTCACTCTTTGCTCGCAAAAACAGAATCATTAATAAAAAGTTAAAATAAAATTGTATATACATATTAATCTCTTGTGACTTTACACTTGAGAAACGTTTTCTTTTTTATAAAACCGCATAAAACATGTGTGGATAACCAAACATTGGTATAAAACGTATTTGTTCGACATACGTTATTGAAGAATTTTGCTGATTCGGCACATATGTTCCAGACTTTCATGTGTGTACCCCAATTCTTGTAATGGGCTACTTAGCTTTCCAAGCCTTCAGATGTCTGGCATTATCAGGTCTAGACGTGCTGTGCTAGAGCACATACGAAGCTACGGTTGTCGATGGTACCATATGACTCATAGGAGGCTTTTATGGTTCTGTGTCAGTTTAATCTCGATCACGGTCCATGAACGTGTTCTGTGAAACACAGTAACGATGCATAAAATCGTTTGTGTCTTTAACAATTGAACAAGGAGCAGCGGTAGTTGTTGAATAAGAGTATTCTTTATTGGAATATGACCTTCCTATTTCGACCATCGCACATAGCAATCTTAAAAGATTATTAGTTAAAACATGTCACATTGTTAAATACAGTTATTTACATTCCAATTTAAATCCATAATGCGTTCAAAGTTGTCTGGTACATTTTGTTTACATATAGGCTCTCATTTATCAAAATGAAAATAATGCTTACGCAGCATTATTTAGAGACTGCTAGCTACTGTATATAAATATGCATATATATTATATAGAAATGACACAGTCATGATTTTTTTTAAACGTGAATGCATTTTATTGATTTCGATATGATGTGGTACGATTTTACTTTAATCATCGCCTGTTATCCTTTAATGTCCTTAGATATAGGACAATTTCTTACGTTTCTCTTTCGATATTTTCTATTCTATTTTACCATGGACCCAACAAGAACGTATCATTTCGCATTGTGATAAACTTACAACATTATTCTTCATTGTTTGTTTGTTTAAACTTCGCCAGGAACCAAATATTTGTATTGTTGTTGGGACTGAATAAGCAATGCTTTGAGTGATCCAGCATGAATAAATTACTCTATATAAATAAACTAGAAACACTTTTCATATTATAATGAAATACTTGAAATATTGGTAAAACTTACGTAGGTGATGTCTCTGAAGTTATGACGTAACATGCAGCACACACAAAGTGGTGACGTCACGTCATTAAATGTCTGATAGGTCTGAGGAGTTATGGAACTCCAGCTGTGGCAGAGGTGGTCAAGACGGACCCATTGGAACCGGATGGCCCCTTCGTCCGCACAGAGATTCCGGGGCCCATGTCGCGTGAGCTGATCCAGGAACTAGATACCATACAGGTAAAACATGACAGTGCGCTTGCATGAGTTTTAATGCCATAAGAAGTTCATAAATAGCAAAAACATTAACTTTTATTTTCAGATATTTCAATAAGATGTTTTAAAATAATATTGGATATTGTAATAAGACACTTACATTCAGCACATAAGAGATTCGTATTAAGTAACTGATTTTGTATATAAAAATAATTAAATTACTATGTTTGATATACACATGCAATATTTCTTCCCTTGAAATTCACATGGAAATTTTCATGTGAAAAACTTCACGTAAAAGGGCCTTCACATGAAATATTGCCTACGTAATAATTACCTGTGTTCAGTTAATACATAAAATGTTTGATTACAATGTACAATGTAATAATGACGTGTCCAACAATAACGAAACCGAATGTAAAACTCAAATCTAATCAAACAAACTTTACCTGTAAAACAGGAGAATTAATATCCAGATAGTTAAGGAAGAGCCAAAAGGTAGTGTTAATGTTCATTATGTTCGTGCAATCCCCGTGTGTTATCTATTCCCAGCATTACATCTTTATATTTATGTTTAGGTGTACTAATTATGTGGGGTAGTTTTAGATTTATTAATGTAATTGTGTCTCACCAGGACGGTTGCGTGTCATTTGGTACTAGTTTACACAATGCTCACAGCGTATATCTAGTTATTAATTTTTTTCACAGTGAAATATATGGATAAAATTAAGCGATAAATGTATTTTTTTTATGCATTGAAAATAGTTTTTATACTTTTACTCCATATTGACCTGAACACAGTATTTGCAGTAACAATACTTATGTCATATGTCAAGATAGGGAAAGTCCTACAAGCCCATACGGCATTTACTAGTCAGAGACAGTAAGATGATACACATACCTTGTTTTTAACACTTAACATCTGTTAGTTATTAACTTCATTAACAGTACTTGATCTACTTCGATGGAGTACTCGGCCTAATGGAGAGCCTACCGTAAAAATGTAATAACTGGAAACAAAGAATAATAATTTCTTACTTTTTGTCCGCAATAAAGCAAGGAAGATATTAGGAAAAAAATATTGATCTACTTCGATGGAGTACTCGGCCTAATGGAGAGCCTACCGTAAAAATGTAATAATTGGAAACAAAGAATAATAATTTCTTACTTTTTGTCCGCAATAAAGCAAGGAAGATATTAGGAAAAAAATATTCAAGAAGATGAGAAAAGAAAATATATATAACTTAGCCGCGTTTACGATCATGCAATGGGACAGCAGGTACAATTCTAACGCCCAACTTAGAGGGCAGATATTGCTCAAACAAGCGAACACTTGTATAAGAATTGTAAGAGTATTTTGTACCATGACTGCCAATGTAGCTATTGTTTATTGTAGAACACCAAAGCTGTATCCTTCTTCGTGGACTATCAGCGTAGTCAGGGGAACTACATCGCGGATGTTGATGGCAATGTTCTGCTGGACTTGTACACCCAAATTGCCTCCGTTCCCATTGGTAGGTTTACGATTTTATATTATATATGATAAAACATGAAATATAAATAAAGATTAACGACACCAAACGTATCTATAAACCGATAAAATGTTGAAAAAAAATTATGACGGCATCAGTAAAAAGGAAAATATTAACTGAATACGCGCATGCATGAAAACAAAATGTATACTCCTTGTATTGCAGACCAATATATACTGAGAATGTAAAGTTTGAGATTTCAAGTTATATTGTAAAGTTAAACATGATTTTGAAAATTTAGGTTTTTTTTCCATTATATAATGATCCTCCAATTCGTTGTTTTAAATTTTTTGCTTTATTTGACATGATAATTATTTTAATAGAATTAATTGTTATTGAAGAGACAATAAAAGACGCTTTGTTATTCTATTATAGGATACAACCACCCGAGGCTAATTGATGCGGTTATGAAAGATGAAAATAGGGTAGGTTACCCTCACAAAAAGTGTTTAGTTAGTGAACTGATCATAGCGTGATGATCAGGCGCTGATTTGAGCCTTAAGTACTCACCAAATTACCAAATAAGGTTTTTTTTTGTGTATATCTCTAGTGTGATCAGGCGGTGATTTGAGCCTCAAACGCTCACCAAATTACCAAATAAGGGGTTTTTGTGTATTAGTATATAGTGTGATCAGGCGGTGATTGGAGTACCAAATTACCAAATAAGGTGTATTTGTGTATAACTCTAGTGTGATCAGGCGGTGATTGGAGTGTAAAACGCTCACCAAATCAACAAATAAGGGGTATTTGTGTATAACTCTAGTGTGATCAGGCGGTGATTGGAGTGTAAAACGCTCACCAAATTACCACATAAGGGGTATTTGTACATAACTCTTGTGTGATCAGGCGGTGATTGGAGTGTAAAACGCTCACCAAATCAACAAATAAGGGGTATTTGTATATAACTCTTGTGTGATCAGGCGGTGATTGGAGTGTAAAACGCTCACCAAATTACCACATAAGGGGTATTTGTACATAAACTCTTTGTGTGATCAGGCGGTGATTGGAGTGTAAAACGTCACCAAATTACCACATAAGGGGTATTTGTACATAACTCTTGTGTGATCAGGCGGTGATTGGAGTGTAAAACGCTCACCAAATTAACAAATAAGGGGTATTTGTACATAACTCGTGTGTGATCAGGCGGTGATTGGAGTGTAAAACGCTCACCAGATCAACAAATAACGGGTATTTGTCATATATTTAAAAAAAAAAAAATTGTGAAGAAAATATTTATGAATAGTTGCAATTATTACATGAATGCCACTTATTATATAGTATGTATGGAATGGTAGCTATTGTGAAATACTAAAAGCTGGCATTTTCTCAAATCAAATGTGTTACACAACTGGGAGGTTTATCTAAAGATAATTGGTATGAAGCAAAGGCCAAATCCAGAAAATCGATCACCCACATTCGGGTACCACTGTGTTTTTAAAGGCTTGTATGCGTGTGGTGAACTAGACATAATACGACTTTTCACGTAATTTAGTTAGGCAGAACAAACCCACTCCCTCCCCCGATCGCTTTGAATACAACAAAAGAATATCTAGTACTCTTTGTGTGTCAGTAGATCACAATGACACAGAGTCATGTGGTAATTTAAACTGACAATGATTTATTTTAAAAACCGATTGACACGCCTCAATGGTAATGCGGTCATCTAACTGCACCTATAAACTTATCAATGACGTAGCGTAAATTCAGACTTGTATTTAAACATCACATAGTGTTCATTCATACGTAATTGATTTTGTCTCGATCTGTACTGTACCCTCTCTCTAGTATTTGGTATCGGTATTGGGCTATACATTTATCTCTTTAAATAGTCATAATAGGTAGAGTGTATCCCCCCTTTTGTCATAGTGGCAGATTAACAATATTGACGAATCACAAGACCTGGTTTGTCCCTTATTTTTTAAACCCTCTTGTAAATTTTTAAGCTTAAAACATTTAAGATAAGAGAAAAAGATCATTTAAAAACTAAATTAGGCCTCAGAGTGTAGTGAATGAAACAAATAATTATATCTATGTAAATGAATACAAGCATTCCGACAGATTAAGCGTTTTGTTTTGTTTTTTTCTCTCTTTTTTTGTCATAAAGGTACACCTACCAATAACGTTAAGGTGAAGTAATTCTCCTAAATGAGTTTGCCAACTAAATGTATAAAATGTAAATTTTTCGTTAAGTAATATTTTATGCTTTATTATGTTTTCTGAGATATCTGGTTATCCATGTCTTAACATATCGCATCTCTTTTCAGGCTACTTTTGTGAACCGTCCGGCCTTAGGAGTATATCCACCAAGGGACTTTAGTGCTCGGCTCAAGAATGCTCTTCTTTCCGTAAGGAAATTTCATTAACCTAGTTACATCATTTTGGTTTTTTTCTCTCTTCTACAAAATATTTCCGTTACCGCCACATTTGATTTATATAACATTCCTTTATATATCATTTGATTCCTCCTCAATTATTCTTTAACTGTATGCTTACCGAATGTTTGTAAACTACCAGTAGGACTTCATCACCGTATTTCGATTCGAACATTTCCAAGACAAACAGATAATTTTATACTGGATATTAATATCATGATATTAAAGATAAGAATATGCTAACACGAATGTAATTTTTGACTAATCAGTACAAGAATAGTCAATTTTTTCACTATAGTTGATATATATATATCTACTTTGAAGACTCGTGCTTCATTAAATTTCCTCGGCAAGCTATCATCACTGGCCCTGCTGCACATGTAATGATGACGTCATTAATTGTTAGATACTCTTGAGCTATCGTTCCCCTACCCCATAAAAAGGATTGGGGTCTCTATAGAAAACGGGATGTATAATGATATACCGTACGAAAATTGATTTCTAAAGGTTACGAGCGTACGCAGTTTTTGTTAACTCCAGAAGGATCGATTATGTCACAGCTAACTAATAGCCTAGAGAATAGGGGGCTGTGCAGATGTAGATTTTATCTTTGGGAATGAAAATCACATGATCGTGGGAAATATTGTTACGTGCATTTATGCGCATGGAAACACGCCACTAGACTATCATGATCGTCTATTTAGTCTGCTACTGTTTCAGGGTCATAGACTGGTATTTAAATCATAGATTTGAAATGTTTTGACACGTGTGAAGCTTCATGGTCAAAATATTCACTAATTCCTATATATATTTAGATTAACCTTGATATGTCGGGGACACAAAATTATAATTATTTACATTATTTTGGCATGAACATGCTCTAGCAGGTGTACATGGAGCATCATGTCGGAAAACAACAAAAAATATTGACATAATTTACATATCTATAATACCACATTATATTGCTACTCGAAATACCTTTGGTGAAATACACATTTAACTATTATATATGGTTTCTTGCTAGACAAGCTCTAAAATAGAGAATGATTAAACCATGTGTTCTGGAAGAGTAAGCGTCCTTTGCTTTTTTGGGACTCCAGCTATACAAACATAGGACAAATCAAATAGGAAAATATGAGACTGCTGATGGCGATAAAGAGAACATGATATTTCCAGAGAAGAATCGTGTGATATTATCAACTTAGTGTTCTGTAATATAAGTCAATCTGGACATCACAGTTCCTTATTTATTCACCAGTAGACTGCAGTTGTTCCAAATGCTTTCAGTTTGATTGCATACTTTTTTTCTAATGAAATGATGTCGTCGGTAGCTATTTAAATAAAATCTTCCAATCTTACATCGATCGGCCTTACATACCCTTACAGATTCGGTCCTTTCCTTGATAACATTTCCACACATCCTAACACTCATATCGATTTTCTGTGACAAAGCGACTACTATTTCAGCGTTTCTGAAAAGAAAATACCTCATATGTTTGTGATGACTTTAAAGAGAACTCTATTTTTTCTTATCATGAAGGTGGCTCCCCCTGGTCTGAGCCAGGTCCAGACAATGGCGTGCGGAACATGCTCAGTAGAACACAGTCAGAAGGCTATGTTTATTGCATATCAGGTGAAATATATTAATTAACTCTTCCCTCTTATCTTAATGCAATTTAAACTTTCCCCAACGCTTTCCCCAACGCTCACAATGTCTTAGATTGTTATGATATCTGAAAATTCCTGTTGGGCTAAATAATGATTCAAGCCTTTTCACATACCAATATCATATATGTACATATAAGGCAAAGGGCAGGAAAACCCAAATTTATCGATTTTTTTTTAAACATTTGCCCGATGCATAGTACCATAATGGAAGTACTGATGCATTAGCACAAACAGCTAAACACTTTAAAAAGTTATTCTAATTATATAAGTATTCGAGTCGAACACTTTGAAAAGTTATTCTAATTATAAAGTAAATGTTAATAAGATTCTACTGTATTTGACAATGAGATTTGTTACTAAAATTGACGAAACTTGAATCCACTTGATGTTCTCAGCGTCGTAAGAGGGGAGGTCGACCCATTTCCAAAGAGGACATTCAGTCATGTATTGAAGGCAAAGCTCCAGGATGTCCTAGTCTGTCAGTCCTATCCTTTAAAAACGGACTTCATGGAAGAACAATGGGTATGTCATAGAGCATCAAACATTACGATGATGTCTATATGAAGACTACCTGCTTAGTAAGACCGCTTTCCTGGGGTCCCTATATATAAAGGCCACTTGACAATATAAAACATGTTTCTTTCTCTCTTGGATAGTGTTAAGGCAACATTAATTGCTATTACCTTAATGAAACTATTACTTTACCATAAAGATAAAAGATAACATCTAAAAAGACAATGGATTTGCCCAATTAACAATTATATTGTATTGTCAGTCTTCCATTTTTGTCATTATTCCAGGTGCTTTGGGTGTTACCCACGCAAAGTGGCCATTAAAATTGGATTTTCCTGTGCCGGATTGGCCATATGCCAGTTTCCCTAACCTAAAATATCCACTGGACCAATTTGTGAGGGAAAACCGAGCCGAGGAGAACAACTGCCTAGAAGAGGTACAGCAGAGTCTAAGTTTATTACCCCCTTTGCTTCAACCCCAACTACTGTTAGACATAGTCAAAAAGCTATACGATTCAGGCCCCTTGCAATTTATCACTCCAAAGGCCGTTGCTATTTGTTCATCAATATATCAGTTCCATGATGGTAAATATGCCACGCCATCGTTTTTATAGAAATACTTCCTGCCCCAGTGTCCCTTCCCAGCTCAAATTGTACAGCATTACACCGCAAAACCATCACCGCCCATTGATATTATTGTACAGTGTAGTATAAATGGTAACCCCTTGCTTGGAAAAAATAGTCCGCTTTATTATATATCTAAAAGCCATTTGTTGTTTTTATGCATAGTTACATAGGTAAGGTTTTTCTTTTGAAATATTAATTTGTGTTTATTTTTGTGTTCTTCTACTAAATTGTACTTTGTTTACAGGTTTTGGAAGTATCTCCATGAAGTAACGAGGTAGTGGAGAAGTGTGAGGACATAGAACAAATATTTTGCTGTCAAACTAAATATACTGGTTAGAGTTTTTTCCAGGAATCTATGGAGCTTCATGCCCCATCACATACATGTACATATATACTTTCTTTTGTTTTGTGTGCTTTTACTGATTAATTGATTTATTGATTCTTTTCTTTCTATTTTTTATAAACATGTGCTTGTCATTGTATGATTGAATGCTGAATGATGTCTAAATCAAAATATGGAAAAATAACATGTGTGTAAAATCAATATAAGAACTCTCTTAGTTTACAACTTAAGAAAAGAATGGTGTTGAGTAGTATGGTATAAATCTATAGTCCCGTATGGACGGTGTTAAAAAAGGTTGTCTTAGTATTATGGTACAACACCTTATGGTAGAAAAAAGTTTATTGTAGCATATATTGTTTGACTAACTGTAGCTTTTTTTCTTTAAAGGTGAGAGAACGCATACATGTCTGGGACATGAAGGACTGCCCGGTGGCTGGAATCATCATTGAGCCGATCCAATCAGAAGGAGGGGACAACCATGCGACACCCTACTTCTTCCAGGGACTCCAGGATATCGCTCAGGAAGTAAGTAAAGTGACAGAAGCGTCTCCATACTGTACGTTCTGTTTGGGTGGGTTGATCTTGGTATGTACGTGTCTTGTAAGCGTGTGACCTGTCATCTATTTACAGTGCTATTTTGATAAATTATACTGTTACAAACATCAAGAATTCACACCCGGTCACAATATACATGCAACAGGCAAGTCACTTTTCTATTTCCGTTATGCTGAATGTTCACCTGGAGTAGATATACTACTTCTATCTATAGACTATTGTGTCTCGGATAGGGGTTTGAATCAAGACCTTTCCTCACACGGGTAAATGCCCAATTAAGGATCAAATGTGAAGCGGTAATTTCATGGAGACGTTAGAAAAAAGAAAGTAAGATAGACTTAGGAAATACATCCCAAATTATTCGCCATTTACTATTATGCACTGGGGATAACAGGTAAAATGTGGGGTAAAGATATTACAGTTGTAAATGATGTTCATTCCTCAAGGACATTTGTAGATGCGATAATATGTCGTTCATTAGGTAAACTAGATATTGTCATTAAAACTGTTATAAAAGTGATTTATTACTTGTCTACATAATCATAAATTTGTACATGTATATTGCATTGCAGTTTTTAAGAACCGTTCGTATTAACACTTATTAATACTTGTTTCAGTATGGAATCCCCTTGATGATGGACGAAGTGCAGACCGGCTGTGGTTCAACTGGAAAATTCTGGGCACATGAGCACTTCAACCTAAGGGAAGCTCCCGATATTGTGTGCTTCAGTAAAAAGATGCTTACAGGGGGATTTTATTACAAAGACCACTTACGACCCGAAGAGGTAGGGAAAGCGGTCAAGTCGATAAAGATTAGCCTTTTAGACCACACGATAAATATGATGAATTGTAAATCAATAAGTGCAAGTAAACATATTCTAGGTCACGTACTGTTTATTTTATCACAAGATCACAAGTCCATAAGAAGTAAGTCGTGTGATTGTTTCATTACAGATGCATTAAAGATTAACTGAGTCATTAATTTCAGATAATCTGCAGAGGTCAACAGTATCAAATAAAACCAACGTTTGGAATTTACAGGCGTGGGGATTTGTTTATAATACTATAATATGGCGTTAATGATTGTTCATATTGGTGTCATTTCAGGGTCACAGGATATTCAACACGTGGTTGGGTGATCCTTCTAAATTGATCTTTTTGGAGGAGGTTGTGAATCTTGTAAAGGAGGAGGGTCTTTTAGAGCGGGTGGAGGACACTGGATCTCATCTTCTCTGTGGATTGTACGAAATGCAGGTAGGTATCGACATCATACATGCTATAGATTCGCACATTTATGTACCAGTTGGGTCAAATGTTTTATGAAGGAGGATTGAGTTTTAGGAGTTAAAGATATAGTGTCCTTTTTCATTTTTAATATGTCAAAGGGTAAAAATGGTTTGATACAGTCAGGCCTAACCTCATGAACCAATGGTAACAATTCGAATATCGATTTGATTTTACTTAAACAACAGCATTCTCCGAAATAATGCATATCGAGCTGAACTGTAAACCCATGGTAATTTCATATGATATATCAAACTTGCCATAACTTTTAAAAATTGAAAAAATCTCATATAGAATATAACTTATTCATCTTCATGTCTTTAATGCTAAATAATATTCTATACTATCATGTAAACATAATATTGAATATTTCTGCTAATGTATACTGTCATACTTGACAACAGGAAAAATACCCTGGTCTACTGAGTAAGGCTCGAGGAGTAGGCACATATTGCGCAATTGACGTCAAGGATGTAGAAACAAGGGAAAATATTCTCCACAGGCTCAGACAAAAAGGTAATACTATTTCAACAAATGAACTAACTATGAAATATTTCATATTTTCATATTACAGAGTTATCTGCCCTTAGGGTAGGTATTGAATGTGACCTTATATGTTTACGAACGTAACGTCAAAATCTTCGGAGAGAAGGACGTAAATTGCACTAAAAATAATGACGTCAAAATGGATACCTACCCGCAAAGGCAGATAGATCTGTAATATGCAAACACAGAATATATTACTCTTGATATTATTTCAGCGTATTAAAAGATATAAAACAATAAAAACAAACGTATCATATTGTATCTTTGTCTCGCATTTCAATTAATTCAACCAGCCTTCCTCGTAGTATTAAAATAATAACTGGGCCATTATTCTTGTTTTAGGTGTTAATCTCGGCGCTTGTGGCGTCAGCTCCATTCGATTCCGGCCCACACTTCTTCTGCGCAGAAATCACGTGGATATCTTTTTGGATGTATTCGATTCCGTGATATCGGATCTCTACTCCTAGCAGCGTGATGTTACAACTCAACTGACCAATTGACCAAGAAGGAGGCTGAATTTCTTCTCATCATATGATTCTCATGACCCTTAGAGCTACAGTCATAACAGAGAAACAAATTGTCTTAATTAGATGTTTTTGATTTCGGTATTGTTGAAGATTTGGCTTCATTGTCAAAAAGCTGTCTTGGCATTCTGATGTATCTATGGCAATTTCTTTTCTGAGCTGTACTACTGGTTAAGAAGGAGAAAATCAGAAAGATATTACAGATCCTTGGTGTAAAATTCAAGATATGTATGGCGAGTACCACTCTAGAAACGGAAAAGAGATTCAATTGACAAAACAATTTTTTTAGAGTTTTTGTTAACGCAATGTTTTGGTCCGCTGGTATATACATATGCAGCCCTGAGCTTTTCGTAATGTTCGTAAAATTGTGCAATCTGTCGGTGAAATCTACAAAAGCAAGGGTTGAGTCTATTGTTGAGGCGTTATGGTGCAGAAGGTAGTTTATATTATCATGTTTCACGTTATTAATTCTAGTTTCTATTTCTAAACTTTTCTGCCGTTGGGCATTTTAAATTGTTTTAGCACATATCTCTCTAGTCAGGATTATATAGGAATAACTTTAAGATCTGGATGTTTGATTTATATTGTTAATTGAAAACATAAACTGTTCTTTACAACAACAAAGCGATGAAGCAACAATTCTCGTGAATATTCACGTATAGATGGAAGCATGCAGATAGGAGCAGAAACTTGTCTAAGGAAACATGTGATTGTCTATCTAAAATTAATATTTATTTCAGGACTATCAAACAACAGAGATACAGACACTTTCATACTCGTATTAGTGTGTTATGGTAAATCCTGTAAACAGAAACAGCAATGTTTACAGTGGTTATATGTGGAGGTCACTATCTAATGAGTTATCAGAAAATGCGTTTTGAATACCTTATAAGTCGGTTATTTTTGCGGGATGATTTTTTCGCGATTTTGTGGGCTATATCTATTGATCCGTGAATTAGATACATATTAGAAGTCAAATAGTAAAATTTTGATTCTTTGAAATATAGTTTTCTAATTTTCGGTCTAAATCGAGATAATTTTCAACCGTTAAAATAACTTTACGGTTATATATCAAAGCAAAAGACAATCTATATTTACAATAAGACTGTTGGTGTAAGAAAAATGACAAAACAGTAATGATTAATATAGTAATTAAAAGGATCCGGATAAAACGTATTAGTTTATTTTGGTAAATTAATCGTTGATAAGAGAACAGAGGGAACGAATTACAATTCTGATTCGTTCAAATATAATTTTCTAATTTTCGGCCCAAATCGCGAATTTCATCTGCTAAAATAACTTTACGGTGATATATGAAAGCAAAATGTTTATTTACAACTAGGCTGTTAATGTAAGAAAATAACAAGCCAACATTGAAATAATGTAGATCTAGATAAAACATTGCAGTGATGAAAAGGATTATGAAAAATCAATTCATTTTGGTAAAAGATTCGTTGATAAACGAACAGAAAGAACTAATTAAAATTTTCTTTGTACTATGTTGTGTAATATAAACTGGCATATACCAGTGAATGGTGCATTAAATTCCAAACATTTATCTGCCAAACTTGTTGATGTTTATTTTTAATATATAAATACATTGGATTTAAACGTGGAGATGTCTTATCACTTCAACAATGTGGTCTTTCAATATGTCTTTCTCTTGTCATGGACACCAAACGAGCTTAAAAAATACATGTATATATCTTCTATATATGTCTCTATTAACATAATTCGTTTTCACAAAGTTTAAGAAAACCAATTATTTTAATATTTCCAGCGCATCTATGACCAAAAACATTTTATTTTATTTTTAAAATGCTTATGCAATTCAGCGATAATGAAATACCATTAGTTCCAAGAAATTTAACATACGGCGGTTATCCCCCCTAAATTGTCGCCATGGGAAAACCATAGCTAAAAAAGTCAGTGCGTCAATACTGAGTATCATACAGGACAAGATTTTCGTTCAGTTAGTGTCCTGTTACATTGTTGCGAAATGTAACTTAATTGAATATTTAATCTCTGAACCTCATATCACTCATCAAAGGATTTCCCTGGACTCTGACCAATTGGCAGGGGACATAATGGGAATATGGTAGTCTCTGCTCCTCTCCTACTAGGCAGTCAGCACAAAATATAAATCGGACGATTGGTTAACCAATTGACAGTATTAATCTGACCGGGTGGGGGGTAATTTTCGTCAGTAAGATATTGGTTGTCAAAGGTTCCTCCATACAAGGTGGCAACACTCAGTCTCCCAAAACACTAGCTTACTACCTGTAATATATAACATTCACAGGAGATACGACCTTAAATAAAAAAATTATTGGGTAGAGTTATTAATATTAATTACCCTTGAGCTACAAGTATGAGAAATGTATTATCAAATAACTTTTTATGAAGTATCACCGGTACGTCAATTGCATATGATATTAAGTGTCAAGATTTCAGTTAAAATGATAAATCCCCGCTGTTTTTCTAATATCCATCACAAAAGCTAAGATATCTAATGTAACCACATACAACAAACAAGCAAGTGAAATAACCGTCCATGTTATGAACTAAATATGAGACTGAATTGGGAATATGAAACGAAATAAAGATATGCTCTGATTAGATTTAAGTCTCGTTTCAACATTAATCAAAGAGTTTTTAAAAATAATTTTTCAAAATATAATAGTATTGATTTGTAGCTAGTTGCAATATAAAAATACGTCAAAACCCTAGACTTCTATTGTTTGTAAATTTTCTATACACAAAATTTAAGAAATTACCAAAAAGGCGACCATTTTGAAATAGTGCAATCCTTACATTTCGTGGAGAGGTGATATTTCACCTTTTATACTTAATCAAAAATTTTCTACTTAAATCGACCGTACGACAACATCTTTATCAATATCAATTTCATTTTTCGCTTTTAAAGGTTTACTGTGATGGAAATATAAGCTTTTTAAGTGTTAAATTAAATCAAGTTAAAGCAGACTGACCCCGAATATTTATGTCGGTTTCATCACCACCAAATAAGGTAAATAGCGAGGTATTTTCATCTTCAATATTTAGGCATTTTCTATATAGATCTTCTCCTTAGGATGTATTTAGATTTTCTTTAGATACATTTGATTAATTTTATATTATAACATAGTATAGCTACAATCGGATCCCCTCGGAGAAATTTCCGGTAATCTTCGGGAATATATTTCCGAAGATTCAAGGAAATTACTCCGAGATGTCGCGATTGAGTATAGCTACAGCTTAAGTCAGTTCGGGTAGTCTCCCCTGTCTGCGATGCGTAGTGTGTAGAGAGTGTTTGTGTTTTGGGAAACTGCTTTTTAACTTTCTAAATGTGAAAACTTGTCCATTTATATCAATATTTCACAAACTCCCAACGACGTATTTCTACACATTTTCTTGCCATGCCAGTGTTGTAAATATTGTCACATATATCTCCCGTAGTTATAAAGCTACCACCATACTGTTAATACGTAGTAGAACTACAGGAAAAACCCTGACAACTTTTGTAAAATTCGCCATAGTATTATTTCAAAATATTAAGAAAAGGAGTGAGAAATGATTCTTGCATTCCACAGCTTAAGTAGTTGATAAAGTAAAAAGTGTGTGACCTGTCATCAGCTAGTAGTATATTGAACAAAATCCATTTGAAAGTAATTTTCTCGTATAATATATGCATGCTATGCGTATCCTAAGCATTCCACATGCGACAAATTATAATATCATATCATGAGCAATTGCTATTCGATCACATGTTGAGATTAGTCAAACCAGTCGCCCTACGCCCATTTAGTTGATGGCTAAGCGGAAACGATAAACTACCATTTTATATACTATTAATTATCTTTACCAGAGGACATAAGATGAAAAGAGGACCACTGAAAAGCGAGGCATTGCCAAAAGGACGTTAGGAAATCATAAGACAATAAGGGAAACATAAGAATCCAAATTTTAGTCGAATTTATCAATCAGTCAGCCTTCTTTCTTCGCGGTACTCAATATTGATCTCCCAAGTTACGCGATAACATAAGAAACAGAGTATTGTTACAAGGGAGACAACCTCGATATTCAAACCTTAATTATCGCATGTCAGAAAAAATTTCTTTAAAGCCGCTAGTTCAATGAAACGGTCTGTCTTTCAGCACATTAAATGAATGTGTTTCCTGCAGGGCTTCTCTGTGTTAACACAGTGAAATTAACTTCTTGATGTTGATTTATCAATCTCCTATATTACATCTCTTAACTGTAACAGACCATCAGATTCACTCGAAGTCGTGAAGACATTAATCGATATTCCATTTCCAGGAGACGTGTTTATTGCTTCAATCTCCTACCACCAGCTGTCGTATTATGTTTTTCCAGTTTCGGTAAAACCACCGAAAGCTGAATGTTTCAGACATTCTCCAGTGTTATTGAGAGGCAACTTAATCTAAAACTATTATCTAAGAACAGTTCAAACGTTCAAGATTTCTTTATGGTAAATTAAATAGTTATTTTTATATTTTGCATGCGGATTAATTACAAATGGCAAAAGAGTGTTTAAGATAATGAGAAAATAATCAGAATTCTTTTCCCAAACTTGAATTTGAATTTTGTTTCCTTCTAAACATTAGGCGGTTTGAGAGTCATAAGGCGTGTGAAGTATCAAATTATTTTTACGAATTTTTATCACAAATAATATTGCTTTCAATGTAATATTTTATTTGAAAAAAAAATAAAATTAAAAACATTCTTCGTAATGTAATTTTATTGAATCATAATCATTTTAATAATAACCATAAGGTATACATTTTATGTATATCAACAAATTAATTCGGCGAGAAACCATTTCTATACACAAATAATGTCACTTCATCGTGACAATAAACCACAACAATAAACTGCCACTCTCCTGCCATGTTTGATTCAACAAGAAATCACTACGTGTCATAACATCAATCTTGCACATAAAATTTAAAAATAAAATGAAAATTTTAGAGAATCAAAATTTCACGACCTGGTTACAAGTGTGTTAATAATTCATCCATTTTTTAATATTTCAGTGAAGAAACACTGCTAATGCGCACCACTGGGTATGCTAGAACAACCAATGTATGTTACACACCAACGCATGTCAAAAAATATGACAAAAATGCTTAAATAAAAATTGAAAAGATGAATATCAATCTGAATCACAAAATACATAATTTTGTAAGTTTTCAACTAAATGCGGTATCAAGCACTGCTTATTTTATCAAAACAGAAAACAGCGAAGTCTTGTCCTAATTGCATCCTTTGGCGGTTGCGAGACATTCTTTGTTGATCGCCAAATCCTCAGATATTTATTTCTGTCTGTGGCTGAGACGAGGCTGAGCCTGGTAAGAAAACGGACTATAGGTGTCGGACAGAGAAATGTCCTCTTTATCCAACATCTCCTTTCAACTGATGGGTAACGCGTTGGTTTCTAAGACTTAAGTCCTCCTACGACGGAACTAAACACATCCATAAAAACGTCTACGTGGTTTCTAGAGAGGGTCAATGTGGGGCGAAACCGGATCGAGTTGTTTCCACACGAACCTAGGTTGATACCTTTAAAACAAAGATACACAAGATTAAACCATTAAATAAAAAAAATGATATAAAGGATCAGTGTCAATTAGAGAAGATTTGTGTATTAGCGGAAAATATGTTATCACCAAGGAATTTAACAATTATACGTCATGGTTATTGCAGCAAAAAAGATATTATATCAACAATCAACGTATACAGTAAACAGATTTATCACATAATCCGCCTGATATCCAGTGATTTCGCCCGTGTAATATTTTTGCATATGTCACTAGTGTAATATGACCTAAATAGATTTAAACAGAAACAATAAAAATGACGCCAGTAAAAATGATGTAACGTCAGGATTTTGAGGACGGCGGGGCAAAATGGCGGCCGTCGCCTGATTTTCGCAATCTATTTTGACGTGAGATTCCTTAAAATGTAGGTTTTTGTAGAAATGTGATAAAAA